>NC_071532.1:5655000-5822500 GCF_026979565.1 Vidua chalybeata
GATACTTTGTCAACAGTCAAATTACGCCATGCTGATAACAATGCATAATGGTCTTCCTCAAAGGAGGCTCCTGTCATGGAGCAGCCTTTCATAAAAACCCACCAGTTTCTTCTCTGGGAAATAGATCTGGATGAAAGGAGTTAACCTTTTGTGGTTCCAGCTATGGTTACAATGCTTTTTTTTTTTTTTTTTCCGCTTCTCGTTTCTTCTTCTTCCTCTCATGCTATAGTTTATTTATTTTTGTACTCACCTGAAATTACAGCAGGGAACTGTTTGAAGAGTGATACAGAATGGAAAATATTTATAGTCACTGTTTATACAGGCTTTACTTTAACCACTTTGCTCCAAGACGTTTTCAAGAGCAACATCCTCCTTCCAGTACCACTAATTTCTTTTTTTTTCTTTTTCTTTTTTTTTTTTTTTTCTTCTTTTCTTTATAAAAGTGCAGGGCAGCATCCTGCACTCTTTGCATAAGCAGAAGCCCTGCTGACGTCAATGGGAGTTTTTCCGGGGCGCGGGCTGAGCGCCTTGGCCCGCTGCTATAAACACATTGGGACTTTCTCTTTTAATGGATGGTATTTAGATTCTGTGTGGGGCTTGTTTAACAGGCACGTTTTCCAGAGTCCTCGAACATCGTGGGGCACACAAGACAAATTGTCTTTTTGTCAAAGCAGCATGAGGGCAGGAGAGAAGCACTGAGCTATCACAGGCAGTTTTTGCCTTCCACTCACTGCTCCCTGATCCCCACCTCCCTTTTCCTGGGAGATCAATAACAGCAAAAGTCAGAGGGTGTCATGGGGCAGGATTTCAAACAAGTCGAAGTGGAATTAATAAGAATAGCATTCTCCAGAGATATTAATATTTTTTTGCCTGTAAGTTTCAGAGCTGAAGTACAGTCGTTTGCTCCCTTGGAGAGAAGAAGGGTCAGCACCCACAGCCCTGCCTATCACTGGGCTTATTGCTGCCAACCACCCCAATGACATGGGTAGGGTATATAGTCCTTGCTGTGTGCATGTCTGTTTACACTACAAACAAAGCTAAAACCACACATTGCCTTTAATCTGAGCCATCTTTCCATCGATATCTTATTTCTTGCCCCAAATAAATGACTGATGTTGCAGTGCCTGGTAACATGGGCTTCTCTCCTCCCAATAATTTTCTGTATCCTCCCCAGCTTTATTCACCCCCATCCTGGCAGGTATTAACATTTTGCAATTAACTCTGTCTGATATACTAAGAAATGGGAAATCCAGGGTATTTGGTTCCTGAGTTCTGGATGTTCCCCTCTTTGTGTCCTCCACCTAGGATGGAGAAATGAGTCTTCTTCTAATGACACAGCCCAGTGCACACACAGTTCTCAAGCATCCCCAGACCAACAGCGTGGCAGCCACTGGGCCTGCAGGTTAATATATGTGTAAGTGCATTTCTTTTTTTGCCATGTCCTTCCCTAAACTTAAAAAGCTCTAATGCTGCTTTTAAACAAAGCAGCGATTATATACTTTGCCTCGACAACCTCTCCTTTTTTCATTAGGGGACACCTTCCCCCCCTCCTCAAAAAACACTGCCATAAAAACAATAGGCAAGGCCATAATTTAAAGAGAGAAAAATGTGATTATATAACACATCCTGCAGTAATCAATTTTACCTCCAATATCTGCTTTTGTTTTCAAAATGCTAAATAAACAATACATAATGCATCCCTCATCAGCCAAAACCATGAGGGCTCTGTGCTCAAATAACAGGAAACATATTCAATTTTCCTAACAGAAGACAGTTCATTAAGCTGTGCCACATCAAATAAAACTTTAATTTCTCCAGCATCAGAGTCGCAATGAAAGCAATTGAGGAAGATGAGCCATATGGTACTTCTATCAGCAAACACATATTGCTCATTCCCCCAAAGTTTTCTAATTCTGCTCCCCAGACCTGTGTAATATAGATAATGTGCTCTGAGCGCAGCAACCATGAGCTATCTGGTGTACACTTCTAATACTGTATTTAATGGGAAATAATGAATCATAAAAGCCTGCAGAAGACGGCTTTTGCTAACCTAAATCTCAGCTGTAATTTCATTGTTCTGTGCCTAAGATGCTGTTTGCCCTTTTCAAACAGCAGCAGTTGAACATAATTATGCTGCTACAAACCTGGGCTGCAAAAAGAAAGCCTTCCTAATAGAACCAAGTTTTTATTAACTCTTGAAATCCTGAGCTTGGGGCAACTGCAAGCTGAGAGCTGCCTGTCAGGTTTTAGGGTTCATTAAAGCACATGTACACGTATATCTTGATTTCCAGTGCGCAGCCCCACAAATTAAATTGATGATTCCCACATCGGGCCAAAAATGCAACAGGAGAAGGCTGTGAAAAATTAGGAAATCTTCTTGACATCGGGAAATCCGACACTTGTCTGCTCTAACATCTGTAAGTGCCAAAGAAAGAGGGGGATTTTTTTCCTTAAAGGTAAGTCTATTTTTTCTTCTTCTTGCCAGATATAAAAATTGTGGTTAGTGCCTGGAGTAAAGGGCCCTCTAAACTTTATAGTGTTTACCCTCCATTTATAAATCCATAATGATCTATTTAATGATATCATAAGGTTAAAAGTTAAACAGAACTGCATTTTCTCTGCCTTTCAGAAAGGCAGGTTTGCCTATCTCCGAGCGACGATCGGTCGGGGCTGTTTTCTGAAGAAGCTTATAGGTAAAGAGGCATCCATACGTTCACACAGGAGGATTCATAAAGGCAAAGACGAGAAGATAAAGGTATTATTTTGACATGATGACCCCTGGAAAATGTCTTTGACTCATCCCAAGTAAGCGTCCTTCTTTCCTTCCTCCACCCTCTCCCCCTCCCCTCAAAATACGGGGCTAATTTAAAACATTTTCTAGATATGCTACTTATACATATTGAAAACATATTTTAGTGACTGTGTTTGTTTTGGCAATATATAAACCAAAAAAAACCCCAACCCCAATTAAATTAAAAAGAGCGACTTTTAAAAGTTAGAGATTGCCTTTTAAAAGCTTATTAAAATCAGCATGTTAGATGTCTGTCTTTGAATTAGCTCTGAGGCTTGATTGCTTTCATTAAAGCTGCCTGTTTGGGTGCTGCTTGGTGAATGTTCAAATCTGGATTTTTTTCCCCTCTTCTCCACCCCCCGTCCCCAAGCTGCTTCTTACTACTTGTCAACTTGGATTTTCCCTCCAAATTTGAAAGCAAAACTTGGATTATTATTTTTTTTCGTTTTTGAGTAGCAAAAACCATCCCCACCCTGCCTTCCCCCTTGCAAAATACCACGACCAAAATCACCAGCAACCCAAGTCAGAGACAGACCAACAGGTAATACATACACTAAAATATATATATATTAAAAAATAGCTTAAAAAAAAGATGCACCCAAAACACCCACTGTGACCAAACCGACACCCCTAAAAAACCCACCCCAAGCCACCAAAAAACTCCAAGCAATCACACTGCTCATAGCCCATGAATGCCTTAAAAACAAATGTTTAAACAGGTTTTCTTTTTTTTTTTGAAGCGGCAGAAAACCTCTGCATGCTCCAATGGGTTACAATAACAATGCTCTATTGCAATGTAAAACAAGCTGGAGGAGAAAAAGGTGCTTTTTGTTACCATTTTATCAAAGCTGTTCATCTTCTAGCTGCAGGCAGCATTTTGCTGGAATTGCAGATATTTCTCTGTCCGGGCTCCTTTGTTTGTGCATCTCATTTGCATATATTTATCTCCAGCTGAGGGTGCTTTCAGCTCATTAAGGCCTCCCCTCGCATTATTTCATAAGCCAGCTGCTAGGAGGGATTTCACCTGTGGTGACTGAGAAAAGAGGGGTGAAAAAACCAAATTCTTCATTAAAAAAAAAAAAAAGGAAAACAAAAAAAACCAACAACCAAGGAAATCTTCTGACTCTCTTCCCCTATAAATGGGCACCATTTGTGTTAAACAGCCTCTTGTCATGATAGATGCCTCCTGGGGTCAGGGGGGAAAGTTGATTTGAAGGTCAGCAGTAAAACAACAGACAAACCAGACGCCAAACTGGTTCTTTAGCTGTCGGTGGGAGCAGTGGTACAACCAGGTCTTGAACCTTTTTCAACCTCTAATAAAACAGGGGAAGAATCTGAAGTGGAGCAACCAGGCCCCAGAGGAAAAAAAAAAAAAAAAAACAACCCACAAATAATATCAATATCGAGCAGCAACGGGAAACAACGGGGCAGCTCTCAGCGTTACGGGCACTCTGCTATTGTTTCAAGAGCTGGGGAATTAATTCCACTTATTTATTTAAGGCGTGTCAACTCACTGCCTAAACCTGTTTCGGTGTCAAGATGAATAAAACTTTTATGGCTCATAAAATAGAGCCATTCATCTCCATGGTCTTTGTGGTGCCTGGGTTGTTGGGGCTTTTTTTTATCCTCTTTCCTCCTGGTAGGCTGAGCTGGGCCAAAATCTCTGTGTCCCATTGCTACCAACTCACTCACAGGGGAAAAGAAAATTTGGATGGGGCATCTCAAGCTAAACTTCTGGGTTTGATTAGAAATTGTAAATGTTAATTCATCATAGTCATGTGCAAAAACCCCCATCTCCTTTATTTCCCCAGCCTAAAACCTACAATGAATTTACATCATCTATATGGAGCTTTGGACCAACAGGTAATAAAATACAATAAAGCTTGCTTTTTATCAGGACACACACACAAAAAAATCCCATTAATTATGGTTCATGACTACTCTAAACCAAATGTTCAAATAGTAGTTGGAAATGATGCATAAAATCTCAGCATGTTCTGATAGGTTATAGAGTCAGTGGTTTATTGCAATGTAAAACAAGCCACAGGAAGAGAGGGTGGTTTTGTTTACCATTTTCATCAAAGCTGTTCATCATGTTGATATACTTATGCTATATTGTGACCCTTACATACGTTGCATTTCATATATTTATTTTCCAGGTTGTTGCCACTTTTGCTGCCTTTGCCTCTGAGAAGTTGAGTAAATCTTTGGCCCCTTTCAAATACTTTCTCATCTGCACTGAATTTTTACTGACAAACCAACTGATAGATACAGACCTAAGAAATATTTATAATCACTGAGTAAGGTTTTCTTTTTTTTTTTTTTTTTTTTTTTAACTTAATCTGAGGCAATTAGTTCCTGAATAAACACAGACTAAGTAATCTACCTCCTTGAAAGGTAATCAGACTTGAAAAGTGCTGTTTGGTCCTACCCAAGAAAAGCACAACATGATTAAAATGCTTTGGAGATTCGCTTTCATTTCTTCCCTTTTGCCCTGAAAAACATTTTATAACATCCCAATAACTTTTATTTTCTCCCCATGCCAAACCTGGGGCCTCTGTTAGTTGTTGCTGTCCTTTCCCCCACCTTTCCTAAATCTTTAACCCTGCTTCTCATTTTTCTTTGCCTCTAATCTAATCACTAATTCCTTGGCTTGGCCAAATAGTTAAAAATGTTAAGTGCTGCTCACAATTCCTGCTGCCTCCCCCACGTATCTGTCTCTGTTTATGGAACAGGCCCTGGTTTCCTCCTGCTCTTGTTCAGCTGTAGGTCTGCAGGTCAGGAGACTGTAAATACACACAGTGCTGCCCCAACCCATAAATCTGAGCAAAGGGCAGCCTTATATATTCAGATAAGGGATGTAAGGGGAAGGCAGGGGAGGGGGGGGTTATGCAGGAATATAAAAAAAAAAAAATGCAAGAAGAGAACCAGGAGATTCTGTGGTGAATGAGGTTCTTTGCCAGACCCCGAACCCAACCCTGCTACCTTGCAGGACGTTCCAGCCAGAGATGAACCTGAAATATTCACCCTTCTTCCCACCCTGCCTTGTTTATATATAAATCATTACAAAAAGCATTTTATTACCTTTGGGGCAAAGAAATTGAACACGAGATTTCAATGGCTTTCTCCCCTCCAGATCTTTTTTGGTCTATTTCCTGTCCTTCTCTCCCTGCCCCCCCCATTTTATTTCCTGCACCTCTGAAGCTTTCAAGGGAACAGTCCCCCTGTTATTACTTCGCAGTTCCAAGGTCTTAGAATAAATAACATTGTTATTACTCACTTCACCAATTTCCAAGAAGAAATATTGCTGCAGCAAATGCAAGCAGCACTAATATTTGCAAAGTGATAAATGGATTGTTACATACCTTCCCGTCTGTGTGGCCTCCAGCCATCCTCTGGCCGGCTACATCCCTCCTCGGGGTGGGAGGGAGGCTGCCTTTGAACTTAGCAGGGTCCAGACATTTAGTGCCTTGCACCAGAGCCTGCCCCAAGCCCCCTCCCTCACTCTCTGATGGAGAGATAATTTTTAATGGACCATGCCAGAGATGGTACCGGGACTGGGGGAGAGCAGGAGCCACGCACCAGGACCAAGCAGCCAAGTGAAGATGCTTTTGGCACACAATCAGTGTCTGGTGGGTTTTGTTAGTGTTGGGTGCTTCAGGGAGAGGGGTGAGAGACTTGGGATGTTCCCAGGAGACAATTGCTGCTCCACTGCCCTCCCCATCTCCTGCACACAGCTGCTCTGGTGTGGGTACCACATCCCAGGTGCCACAATGAGAGCCACCTGTTCTTCTCCAGCTTTCAGTGATGTGAAAAGTGGACAGAAAAAGCCTGCAGAGGAGAAAAAATATTTTTCACATTCCCCCCAGTGTGCTCCAAAAAATGTCTCCAGTGCCTGAATAGGAACTGCAGTGGATACCTGAGATACCAGGCATACAGATGTTCAGTGGGGTGAAAACTTGAAAGACATCCTACAAACACCACCATCCTCACTGCTCATAAAATTTCATTAATTCACATGAAATTTTCAACAAACTTTCTTAACCTTCTTAACCAAAGCTGAAATTAGGGAGGTGCTAAGGCAGGGAACAATCTCCTGGCCTCCCCATGCCAAGCCTGGTTGCTTACCACAAAACTTCTGAGCTTAAAAAGAGATGGCAATTGGAAATATGGAATAATTAAAAACCAATATAATTTTGTATTTCTTTTTTTTTTTTTTTTAAGCAGCAATTTATATCTAGCTCTGAGACATGATTTGGGCTCCTTGATTTTATTAAAAAAAATATCTCCAAATCAAATTAATCCTGGGCTGCAAGTCATGTTGAAAAAAGCTCCACTCTGAATTTGCAGTAATCAGAAACAAACCAGCACATTTTCCTTCAGACCCACAAAGAGTAAGTTGCTGACATTTCTTAGGCTGAGTCTGTTGCATTTCCGTGCCGTGGCTCTCAGGACAGGGGTTGACTTGAATTCCTTGGTGTGATAAACACCCCCACATGAGGTTATTCAGGCACCAAAGGTGATTTAAAAGCTTATTCTTCACAGTCAGGGCAAAACTAAGCTGCTCCAGAAGCATCATCCCCAGTCCACTACTGCTGGCGTGGCATTGCCTCTGTGGCTGGGGCACCACCAGGAGAAGGGGTGAGAGCACCCTTCCTCACGTGCCCTCCCTGGCCTTTTGTCCCTTCCCTTCTGGAGAGGTTGTCAGAAGCCTGAGGAGATGCTCACTGGTGTGTGCAGGTCTCAAGTGGAGGTTAAACACAGCAGTACCAGCACCTACGTGGTGCCAGCTTGAGGTGCGAGGAGGTGAAGAGTGAGTGCAAAGGTTTCAGCAGCCTGGGGTGGAGGTGTTGGTGTGGTCTGGCAGTGCTAGCATGTGAATACTGTGCCCACAGGGATGGGGAAGGTGGGAGGTGGAAAGAATGATGCTGTTTATTAGGTTGCTTTTTCCTAAGGGATACCGTGATCCATAAAAGAACGAGCAGAATTCAAGGATTGCAGGAAGAAAATTATTCAGAAACTGTGAGCAGAAGTATGAAAGGGTCAATCAGAAAAGAGGACAAAAGTATATCTGACATGTTTTCTTCCTGACCAAGGTAAATACTATCTCCTTTTTTTTTTTTTTTTTTTTTTTTTTTTTTTTTTTTTTTTTTTTTGTAAAATGAGTAATATTGAAAGGAAGGTCACAAGTTAGAGGAAAGACTAGAAATTCCTTTGGGATGGGCTCTCATGAAAAATATATACAGTTCACTAGTAACAAAAAACAGATAGTCTGTACTGGTTTTTAATTAAAAAAATAATAGAATCATAGAATTAAAGAATCATTAAGGTTGAAAAAGACCTCTAAGGCCATCGAGTTCAACCTTTACACAAACCATCCATAACACTCTCTGAGAAACATTCATGTGTGTATGCTTATGCAGCTGTAAATAGGCATGTGATTGTGTACATATATGTGGGCATGCATATATACCTATAAAAAATCTTGACGTGCATCAAATGAAAAATAAAATGAGCTGCAAGATTATTTAAGGAAAATAGTGATGAAAGTGAGTGAGAGCTGGGGCAGCAGTATGGTGAGGAGCTATCCCACTGCTTGGAAACATCCAGAAAACTTCTTAAACATTTATCAGCACCTTTCCTATCTTTAGGAGAAGGGCTGGGAGTGCCCCAAAATCATTATTCTTCAGGATATTCCTGTCAGGCAGGAAACCTTGTGAGAGCAGCATTGCTTGTTCTCTGTTCTGCTTCCAGCCTCAGAAAGCACACAGATAAGAAGAAAAATCAAAATAATTGAATATATACAAGACATCCGCATTTATATAAACAACAAGCTTTGAAAAGGGAAAAAAGAATCAGGTCTTAATTTTTTATGTTTTTCTCAAGCAGAAAAAGAAAAAGAAGTAAAAGAAAAAGAAGAAAAAGAAGAAGAAAAAGAAGAAGAAAAAGAGGAAGAAAAGAAGAAGAAAAAGAGTAAGAAAAAGAAGAAAAAAGAAAAAGAAGAAGAAAAAAGAAAAAGAAAAAGAAAAAGAAAAAGAAAAAGAAAAAGAAAAAGAAAAAGAAAAAGAAAAAGAAAAAGAAAAAGAAAAAGAAAAAGAAAAAATCAGGCAGTTCTTATTTTATCCAGACCAGTTCATAAATCCCAAGTCATAAATCCACATGATATCCCGGGCTGCTGGATTTTGCATTTGGAGCTCTGAAAGACTGATAGCTGAAAGATTTATAAAATCCCAGGTAGCCAGAGTGCTCCCTATTGGCTCCACATCTGAGAGGTCCCTGCATCCTGCTTAGCCCAGAAAGCTGGATGTATGGGATATATTGTGTTCAAGAAGCAGCACACCCCCACCCTGCTATTTTCAGATATGACGAAGGCTAAAAATTTGATCATGTGAGGTGGATGGGCCCTGTTTAGGGACTTTTCTGCACAGACGTGGGGACAGCCACAAACTGGGGTTGCCCAAAAAACTGCTGCCACCTTCTGCAAAATTACACCGTGGTTTGTGTCATAGATGTATGATTTACCTTGTGTGGTAGACCTGACCATAAACAGCAGAATTGTTTCAGCTGCTGTGAATAGACGCTTAACTTTGTTTCTTGTAATGTCCTTGAACAGGAGTGACTGCTCAGTAAGAACAGATGATCATCACTAGGCCAGAAGATGATGATGCTTAGAGGTGAACATGACCAGCCCCTCAACAAAAAAATGGTACCTGAGATGCCTCAGAAAAAGTACAGGTTGCAAACAATTCAGCTGTCAAAGCAGCCAGCTCACGTTTCCCAAAGAGCGCTGAAAGATGACGATGTGAGGTTTTTCTCATCAGTTCAGTGGATGTTACACATGATCAGGTGTACTGGGGTGAAGGTTCCCCAAAACAGACACCCTGAAGACTGATTTGTGCTATTTTTCTGTATTCACAGGATGCTAAAAAAGTGCTTAAGCCTTCCCTCCCTTACTTTCCTCTATCCTTCCTCAATGACCTTATTCGAACCTAATACTTTTCTCCAGACTTGTAATGACAGACATTTTTAATATGCTTCTGTTGAATTAATAAAAAGATTTAAAAAAATCCCTCTTCTGCAGTTACAAGATTTGTTTTATAGCTGTAACTAACATCGTTGTTACTGAGAAATTAAATGATTTGCTTTATGTTTCATCTATTTTTATTCATGAGTCTGAATATATTGAAGCCCATGAGGAAAATCCTCCTTCACCCTCCTGGAGAAAGAAGGTGCAATCAACCTGAGCTCTGCCTGTTTGGAGTTTTATTAGAAGCACATTGCCCGGATAAATGTAGATAATTTTTGTTGTTGATGTTGTTGTTTTTTGTCTGACTCTATTAATGGAAATAGAGCATTGCAATGGTTTATGCTCCCTGTGGAGCATGTGTAATGGTTTATGCAATGGTTTATGCATCTCTGCCTTTGATCAGCCACCTGAAATGTGCACCTTGAGTGGCTTGGCTAGCACACCATGGAGATGCCTGCCTCCAGCACGCTTCTTCCCCATCCAAATCCCTGCCTTCACTAGGAGCAGTACTCATTCGAGAGACCAGACTAAACCAGACCAAAGCATTTATATGAGGACTAAGTCAAACTCATGTCTGGAGAGGTTTTTCTTGGTTATTCTTGAAATACAAAGTTTCCCCAAGGCTGTTGGTGTCTCTCACAGGGTGTCCTCCCCTTCCCAAGCAGAACATATTTCTTTCTAAACCTTAAGCTCCTGTGGACTGTATTTATGCCATATGTCACTATTTCTTCCTCCTTCCTTCCCTTCATCTCTCTTTCAGCTGGGTTTGAGATATCCTGAGCTCACAGATGTTGAGTGCAACACCATGGCCAGGGATGGGGCTGCCTTCTCTATCCACCGGGGCTGTGGGTGCACCATTATTTAATTCTGCCTGCCTCTACATGTCAGCTGGCCCTGTCCTGCTTCAGGAGGGTGAATTTGCTATGTTTTGCCTCTTTGGCATTTCTAGCACCTTTGACAATGGCATTTGGTGCTCCACAGCCACTGATTTTGGGAGCTTTGCTTCTGTGAATATGCCCAAGTCCCCTGATTTTATCATCTTGAAATGCTCAGATGGGCTTTGCTCACTGCACATCAAGAAGACTGGGCTGGAATGAATTCCCTGGTGGAGAAGAACTACCAGAGCAGGGTGAAGGGCAAACACTCACTTGTGTCTATTGATCATCCCCTTCAGTCTGCATTACACTTGTGGTGCCTTTGGGAGCAGGACGTTTCTTTCTCTTTCCAAACAGAGATTTGGGATGTTGAACTTGATCAAATATTATGTTTTGCAGTTTCAAATGTGCAAGCCATCTTAAAGTTTCCTTTTATTAAAAGCATCTACAGAAGCTCTTTTCTTGTAATTCTTGGAACCACTTCACTAATTAAAAATGCTATACAAGGACTAGTATTGAGCTATAGAAATGAAAGGTCAATACATGAACAACACTTCATTTGTAAATAATACAGCTCTGTAATCAATTATCTCATTTTCACAGAAGACATATTAATCTACAAGCAAAGAATGGAGACATTTAGAAGATGTACAGAGGGGATCTTTAAATGTTAAATGTTCTTTAGCATGTGCTAAATAAAGAGTTTGGCAGAGTGAAAATGTAGCACACAGCACTGACACCCCAGGGAGAGTCTTTAGGTCAAGTGATTTGTACCTTCCAAATAGTTCTCCATAGCACTGTAAAGGCTCTCTGTTTGTAGCAGGGAGGTGGGCTAGTGTTATTTAGGATGTTAGCTGTAGCAGGGAAAATACTGCAAAAATTCGTAAAAAAAAGGTGATCTGCAAGGAAAAAGGTGCCTATTTTAATAGATGAATCAGCCCTCTTTGCACTGCTATTTGCTTTCTGTCAGCACTGCGAAGTGAGCTTTCTTGCCCCTAATTTTCCAGAAAACCAGGCTGCTGGATGGCAGGTTGGGAGTGAGTCAGACTTATGGAAGAAGCTGTGGCCAAGTGCCCTCGATGCCCCAGGCAGGAGCTGGGAAATGCTGAACCAGGTAAATGCAGCATCCCACTCAAATCCATACAGGATTGTTTCCTCTTCCATGGGTTACAGTGGGAATCCACACAAGGTTTTAAAAATATAACAGTTCCTGGGTGTTGGTGATCCAGTGCATGACTTCTAAATATCATTAGGGAAAATTACAAGAAGATCCATTCCCTGATGTAAAAACAGCTTAGGCTTTCCATCAAATGGTAAGGAAAAGCTCTTGCCACCTCTGTTGGGAGCTGGGTCACCCTGTATGCTTGTGTACTGAATTTGACTTCACAGAGGTGGTAGAAAAGCATGGGATGAATGCAATTTCATTTTCACTTTGCCTGTTTCATTTGTCTGTTTGCATTGGATTTGCAGTACATCCATCCCACACTTGCAGCTTTAAAGTTTCTATCAAATATATGTTGGGACTTAAAGGGGACTTAAAGGTGGTGGGACTTAAACCCCACCACCCCCAACTCTCCCCACGCCCAGCTCTCAGCATTCTGCTGATTTAATCCCATCCTCTGTCTTGCCCTCTATCCATGGCTGGGTGGGAGGAGCGAGGAGTGGGGTGATGGGAGCAGCCCCACCAATGTGAGCCCTTGCACGAGGGGAGGATCTCCCTCCCATCCCCTTTGCCACAGTCCCCTCTTCCCTCCTCCCACATTGCCTAGGCCAGGAGGAAGCTAAAAACAAAAAAAGAAAAAAAAAAAAAAAAAAAAAGGAAAAGAAAGAGAAAGAGAGAATTGCTTTCAGCAGACTTCACAAGCCAAAGTGGACCTGGGAAGGGTGGAGGTAGGGGAGAAGATGCAGTTTTTGGCATCATGGGGCTCAAGGTTGACTCAAATGTTTTGCCTCAGTCCCCTCTGTCCTCTTTCCACAAACAGAAACATTTCTGTCACAAGCTGATCCAGCTCCTGCACAGATGACCGGGGGGGGCCAGAGCAAAGAGCCAAGACCACCAACAGCACCGGTGTGAAGGAGAAGAGGGCAAGCCAGGGATTTAGGGAGGCTTGAATCACCAGCAACAACAAAGTCCTCATGAAAGCCTTTTCTGGCTTGTGCAGCAGGAAAGCTGGTTATGGAATTGGCACTGCCAAAGGAATGGCACGTAGTGAGGTGGCAAGGCAGGAGCCCTGTCTGCCTCATAATGGACATTGCAGTGAAGTGTGAAGATATCCACTTCTTCTTTAAGAATGAAACTTAGGTTAGGATGGGAAAAAAAAAACAAAACAAAACAAAAAAACCAAAAAAAAAAAAAAAAAAAACCCAAAAAAAAAAAAAAAAAAAAACCCCCAAAAAACCAAAAAAAAACCCAAAAAAAAACCCAAAAAACCCCTAAGCCTAAATATTTCCAGGTTTGTTCACCCCTGTGGGTTTGGTGCACTCTGTAGCTGCTTGACCTGCAGGGCCTTTCAAAGCTCTCTGCGAGTCTCTGTGCCAAAATAAATGTTACTTTACCATCAAGTAGGCAGAAGAATGAAAACCGTAAGATGTGTGAGTGAGCAAAAAAGAGCCCAAACAGGAAAACCCCTTTCTTCTGTTTTAAAAGTCCTGGATGATCAAGGCTGTTCTGTTCACTCTGATTTAATCAGTTTGCAGATACCCAAATACACATCCAGCCATGGAAAGTGCTCTCCCTTTGATTCCAGCAAAATCCTTTCTAATTCTCTTTAAATGTTCCAGGGCTTTTTGAAATGATTGCTATCAATGCCAACCAAATGCTTTAGATATTTTTTTTTTTTTTTTTCAGTTTGCCTGTCTTTAAGTACTTGCTTTATTTCTATGCAGCCTAGTTACAGCTGTACATGGAAAAAGTATCTAGAAAACAGATCTGGTTTGCTTTAGCCTTTATGCCATATAGAGTTAGACACTTTAACCTTCTTTACATTTACTTAGTTGCTTTAATGTGATTTCTGTAACCCCTGTACTTTCTTTTTTTCCATATAACTTATTAAATATTTATAATACAGTAGCCCATACACATCACATAGGTTGAACTTTTATTATATTATGCTCAGCATAGCTATCTAGTAAATCATAAGTCAGATTCCTCCTGAAAGTTAAAAACCAGGATTTTTCAGTTGAGCTTGGACTGAATTTACAAGGGACCAGCTCAAAAAAAAAGCTAAGACAATTAAAACAATAGATAGACTTGTTTAACCAGAAAAAAATAGATCTCCTAAAGTGCTGGATCTGCAATGCTGACCCTGGGTAGGAGCACCAGGACATGAGCAATATGCTTGGGAGTCCAGTGCAGCAGCTATGGGTGCTGGTGACTGCTCATGGCCAACAGCTCTTGTAGCCACCATGAGGATGCTGCTGCTTCTTCCACCACTGCTTCTCCATTCCCTCCCTCCCCTTGCCAAGCCATGGCTGTACATGATTTCTCCCCAGCATGGGCCTGCATCCCTTGCTACTGCACTGGTGCCTCATGCACCCATCCCAGTATGGTGTGGGGTGCCCAGCTCTGAGAAAAACCCCTCCCTATCTAAGTCCACCCCACCTCAGTGGTGGTGCCTCAAGCGAGGCTGAGATCTCTGTCACCTGGACTCTTCGGTCCTCAGGTAGATTTGGACAGATGTGCACTGGCAGAAAAACCTCTTCCAGGCTTCCTTCCCAAAGGGATCATTTTTGCAGCTAATATTCCCTCATGCACTGTCTGTTATGCCATTATTAAAGCACAGCTTTCCAACAACTGGGGGAGAAACACCCTCCCCACTCTGCCACGCTTCCTTCGCCCAGCCCGGAAGCAGGAACCCGGCGGCTGGGTCTGAGGGTGGCTGCCTCCCACCCGCCTTCCTCCAGATAAACTTTCTCTGTGGAAAGAAAAATGGACATTTGTGTTTCAGCAGACCATAAAAATGCCATCTGAAAACTTTTCAAGACTTTTCCAAGTTGGAACTGTCTTGAAAGACTTCAGACCACATTGCCATATGGATTGGTGGCATATGGTTTAATGCACGCAACGCTGCTGCTCCTGCGTCACCACCCTCCCCTTCCAGGACGAGGCCAGTCTTCCTGCAGGGATGAATTCACTTTAAGATGGTTCTTCACATGTTTCTGCACTTTCTCCAGTCACTCACACCATTTATGCTCCCAACCAGCCAGGTACAGGCAACATAATATGCACAGAAACAAGTGGCCTCATCCCCACCTCATGCATGTTTGTTTTTTCCTCCTCATTCAAAAACTTCCAGTGGAAGCATTTAGAAGCAAACAAAAATGTGTATTCTGCTTCAGCTGGAAAGTTTTGTTTTATTTATTTGTTGAAGAGATTTTTAGTGTATTTGATGTTTTCTCCTCTTTCTTCTCACATTCCACACCATTTGGAGTGCTAGGATGACAGACATTCATGATGCTGCTGCTTCTTCCATCACCATTCCTCCACTCTAGTCCATCCCCTTGCTGAGCCATAGGCATGTGAGCTTTTTCCCCAACATGAGCTTGCATCCCTTGCTGCTGCTCTGATTCCTCACTCACCCCATCCCAGTACAAAGTGAGACACAGCTCTGAATAAAACCTCTCCAGAGTTCAATTTTTTAAACTTCTTTATTTTTTAAACTCCTGTTCCTCTCCTTCCCCACTCTCCTTCCTTTTCCCTAGCTCCCTTAATTTTACCTTGCCTTTTCCACTTTGAAAAACCATATATGAAACTATATGAAACGGTATACTTGCTTCTTTTTGTGGTTCCAAAAATAAAACCAGGACTAATTGAAAAAGATGATGGAACACTTTATTTGGGAGGAAGGTAGGAAGAATTCTTCTTTTTCTCATCTTGAAAATTCTCTCTTGGCTGTTTGGTTGGGTTTTTACTTCACTTACACTACATAACATAAAGAAATTGCAGACCATGGTCCAGCTCCCCACATTTTTGCTTCGAACTGCCCAAACACTGCCCACAGACCACAAAAGTACAAGATATTTATGCCCAGGGGATTTAACACAATATTGATCTGACAGAAACCTGTTATTTGCAGGTGTAGTTGTTCAGGTAAGCACCATATGCAGTTGCAAAACAGAGGAGATAGACAGACTGGGGGGGGGGCGGGAAATAAATTATTATCTTCACCACCACCACCACCACCAACAACAACAACAAGCAACCAAGAACACTCATCAACAGGACACCAAGGTGAAATGACACCAGACAAGTCTAGTCTGCAGGAAGGCTGTCTTTCAGGCAAGATTTCTATTGAAGTTAAGGCTGAAATCTGCCTGCTTTGTCCAAGTCATATCCCATTTTTACAAGGGAAGTTGCCTCTGACTGTGCCTCAGGTGGCCCTGAACACTGTGGGTGTCAGTGGTTTTCAGGGAACAGGGGCTGAGATGTGCCATGAGGGAGGTAGGTGGGAATCAGGAGCAATGGGCATGATGCCCTTGGATGAGCAAGCAAGACCTTCTGCTGACTTCAGCACACTTGCTCCAGCCATGGATAGTGCTGCTTCAGGTAATCAGCAGTGGGACAATAAGACAGAAATAAATATCTTTGTTGAAAGGCAAGCAGCACATTTTGATTCCCCCCACTTCCCCCTACTGAGCATGAGCAAGTGCTACCCAGGCACCTATTTCCCAGAGCTCTCTTTCTTCACTCATAACAAATAAACTTTTTTTTTTGCACTCATTTAAAACAAATATTTGAACAGACAAATCACAAGCTGAAGTTAAAATTAATAAGAGAGTAAAAAAACCAGCCCTTTCCAGTCTGCAGGTTAAGAAGGACTTGTTAATACACTCATGTCGCACACATGAACCTTGCTGCTCATGTTTTGCACCATCTAAATGCCATATGTGAAGCTCTACTGTCTGTTTTCCACTGGCAATTTTCCACTGAAATCTGCATTGACCATCTTGACAGTAGATTTTCCTGCCACAGACTCGTGACCCATTATATCCCATGGGATTGAGACCAATGTGAATTTTTTGGACCATATTTGTCTCCAGCTTTTTGCTGCTACAGGTCATCAGTGTGTTACCTCTCTCAGAGGTAATATATGGCATATGCTTGGACCTAACTGGAGAACACATTTCCATGGCATAATACACAAAGAATAAACAGGCACACTCTGTTTTCCAAACCTTCAGGAGAGGCAGCTCCTGTGGGCTGCATATTTCTTTATTTCCACATAGCAATCTCCCCTTGCTTTCATTCTGCCAAAGAACTTTTCTATCTTACGCACCCGCATCCCTTGCAAAAAAAAAAAAAAAGGTTAATGGGAGAGGCAGTATGTAGGTAATGCATAACTCCTTTAAAATTTATCATATCTGGGGTTAAAATAATAAAAGATCCCTTTTTTTCCCCCTTCGAAAAGGGGCTTTTATATCCAAAGACACAAAGGTAATACTCTTTGCATTGTAGCTGCAATACTTTTCTCTTTTTTTTTTACCCAACAATGGTGAAAAGATGTGATTTTTACATGCAAAAGGGAAGAAAAACCTGAACACACCATGGGAACATGTTTAAGAAGTTGATTTATGTTTCATACTGAGCCTTACACCTGCAGTTCAAGCAAAACTCAACTTTGCCGCCCCACAGAGTCTAGTTTATTAGGTATCAAGGAGTCACAAGAAGCCATGTAATTAAAACTGTAATTAACTGGAAAAGGAAAGTGCCACCTGAGTTTTGAGAGGCTGTCAATTTTCTTTCCATTACAGCTTTCCTTCTGCTTCTTTTGTCTATAGGGTGCGTTTTTCCCTCATCTCGGTAAAGAAAAACAAATTATTTTTTTTTTTTTCCCTCTTTATTAACTAGAGAAGCCACCAAAATCTCTTATGTCTTTACTATCGGGAAAAAATTGAGCCACTCAGTTTTGGGCTGTGATGCAGGTTTCTCTCAGCAGCATTTGCAGCTGTGTTTGCCAACAGGTGTCAAGTGTGGTCCAGGCAGAAAAAAAGCCCTGAAACATCCTAACGGCAAAAGGGTTAGCTGAGTTCAAATCCTGTTTTGACAAAACATAATCAATGCCCTTTAAAAAGGGAATCAGCCATGCCTTGTTAAAATGCATGACCTTGCTGCAGCGAGCAGGCCCAGCGCCAGGCGTCCCTGGATCCAGCACATCCCTGGATCCAGCACATCCCTGGATCCAGCATGTCCCTGGGTCCAGCACATCCCTGGGTCCAGCACATCCCTGGATCCAGCATGTCCCTGGGTCCAGCACATCCCTGGGTCCAGCACATCCCTGGATCCAGCACATCCCTGGATCCAGCACATTCCTGGGTTCAACACATCCCTGGATCCAGCATGTCCCTGGGTGCAGCACGTCCCTGGATCCAGCACGTCCCTGGGTCCAGCACATTCCTGGGTTCAACACATCCCTGGATCCAGCACATCCCTGGGTTCAACACATCCCTGGGTTCAACACATCCTTGGATCCAGCACGTCCCTGGGTGCAGCACGTCCCTGGATCCAGCACATCCCTGGGTGCAGCACGTCCCTGGGTGCAGCACGTCCCTGGATCCAGCACATCCCTGGATCCAGCACGTCCCTGGGTGCAGCACGTCCCTGGGTGCAGCACATCCCTGGGTTCAACACATCCCTGGATCCAGCATGTCCCTGGATCCAGCATGTCCCTGGGTGCAGCACATCCCTGGGTTCAACACATCCCTGGGTTCAACACATCCTTGGATCCAGCACGTCCCTGGGTGCAGCACGTCCCTGGATCCAGCACGTCCCTGGATCCAGCATGTCCCTGGGTGCAGCACGTCCCTGGATCCAGCACGTCCCTGGATCCAGCATGTCCCTGGGTGCAGCACATCCCTGGGTTCAACACATCCCTGGGTTCAACACATCCTTGGATCCAGCACGTCCCTGGGTGCAGCACGTCCCTGGATCCAGCACGTCCCTGGATCCAGCACGTCCCTGGATCCAGCACGTCCCTGGGTGCAGCACGTCCCTGGGTGCAGCATGTCCCTGGATCCAGCACATCCCTGTATCCAGCACGTCCCTGGATCCAGCACGTCCCTCCCAAGGCTGCTGGATCCTGACAGAGACCACCGCAGTGTTTCTGCGGGCAGGACCAGGCCACACACAGCAGGACAAAAACATGTCTGGGAAAAATAGGAGGTGGCGTGATGAACTTTGTCAAGCAGAGAATTTAAATGTGAAAAGGGGCCCAATCCCCTGGCCAAAAAAAGTAAATCTCCCAAAGATTTGGGTGAGATGTTCAGCCAGTGCTGTCCTCCCTCTGCCTCATGCAACCACAGGGAGAAAAGTCCTGGGGAATGAATGAGAAAGAAGTGCCAGAATAAACAGTTTGGTAAGATTTAAAGAAGAAAAGGCTTAGGTAATCTTGAAAGAAAATCACAGTAAAAAATAGTTGAAGAGTAATTACCTAAAAGGGTAAAATGATGAGAATGAAGATATGATCAATCCTAAGGTTCATTCTCTCTCATAAGGGAGATTTATGAATTTATAGAAAATTTTGCAGAGGAGATGTTTGTCTTAGACTGGTGCATGAAAGGGGTGACTGACATTCTTAATTTTCCATTTAACAGGTGACAATATCCCATCAAGTAAAGAAACAACCATGAAAAGGGAAGTTATTATTGTAAAAAGCAATTTTGCTTTGGTGTCATTCTGATAGGCTTAGGGTTTTTTCCCCTAGCCTTAATTATTTGTATCGTCTCCCCTCCTGAAACAGCCCCAGCTTGCAAGGTAAAGGTTTTGGGACCCTCTGGGTTTGAAGGCAGATCTTGATCAGCACTAATCTGGGGAAGTGGGCTGGAGGTACCTGCAGCAGATGACACACAGGGCTCAGCTTCTTATTCAGCTACAAGTCAGCAGGGGCACCCCTCACCATCTGTGGTCTATAAATTACAGTAACACCGGCACACACTGCTTGTAAATCACCAAAGAACAGGCTTTACCTTATGACACATTACATGAACCCTGTTGGATATTCCAATAAACTCCCATAAACCATCTGATATAAACTCTGGATTATGTTTCTTTGGGGGGCAGCAGAAAAACCTGGACCTTTCTGCACTTGCACAGACTTCTTATGGGTGAAATGAAGATGGGGCCTGAGCTATGTTGTATGCTTATGCACTGTGTTTTCTTACAAAAGAGATTTCCTCCTCTCTGCCATTACTATTACCTTGAGGTGACCAGGGTTGCCATTCTTCTGAAGAAAAGAAGCCACTACTTATCTGAAAAATGCAGTTTTATGTGAACCCTCATAACTTATCCTCCATCCTTGCTGCACCAAGCACAGGTAGATTAACAGGAGAGGCTCACCCATGTCCTTTCCTTTTAGAGAAGCAAGATGATCCAACACATGACCTCAAGCCTTTGGATGTCTCTTACCTGACATGATGGAGCCCATGCCTGCAAGGAGATAGTGTGAGCAGGTATTTTGGCACATGGTTGTGTGCTCCTGCAGTCCATGGCTGGTTGGGACCACAGACACTCTGCTGAGGAACCTGGCACCTGACTTCCAACTTTGTCCCAAGACCTGACAAAGGACTGCTTTTGAGAATTATATCAGTAAGCCCTGCATTTGGCCTGTCGTCTGGGGATAAAGATAATCTGTAAAATAAGTTATTCAGAAGGTGGGGCATAGGCCAAGTGATAAATGTCAGGTGCTGTGATTTGACCAGCTTTTTTGCTGACCATGAACAACCGTGGGCTGCAGTGTAGATGGCCTGCAATGGCTGTGTCACAACTTCTTAGTGAGTTCCTTAGCTGAAGCTGAAATCCCAGCCCCTCTCAGGAAGCAGTGGGAGCCCTGCAGACATCCCACTCATGCACAGCAAGGTCTCCTAAAGTGACATTATTTTTATCTGGGTTTCTAAAGGCTGTTGGAGCTGGGTGCTCATCACGAGCCACGTGGGTGCGTGGGTGCGTGGGCGCACACCTGCATCAACACACATTTAAATTCATTGGGTGACTGCAGTCAGACTGGTCAGATGTTCCCCCCTCGTGGAGAAGGGCAACCAAGGCAACCATGTTTGCCTCCCCCAGTGGAAATGGGTGAACTCAACTGACTGTAGACCTCAGAGAATCCACATCTGCAGGAGCAATCCAAGGGATTTGGAAAAACTACCATCCCCTGCTCCCTCCACTTGTGAGCATAGAGTTAATTAATGCTCATACCAGGACCACCAGCATTGCATGATCCCAGCCTTACCCAGTAAGGCTGCACCTGACTGAAACATTTTGAACACTCTCAGGAGCAATTTTCAACTCAGCAGAAGTGTAAATTTGTAGCACTTACTGAATCTAGGTTGGACCTGTCTAGTTAGTTTAATTTCAGAAAAATTGGTGAATAAAATAAAGTTGACTTTTAAATCTATTTTACTCAGAAGAAAACCCACTTCTATTTGAATGCTGCATTAAATTTTCCTGGAGGAAAAAAGAGACAGTTTAATAGAGAAATATAATTAATCTTTATCAGCACAGAAAAATACTCCGTGATTTTCAGTCAGGGCATTTTTTACTTTGCAAACTTTTAACTTTAGAAGTAATGCATAAGGAGCATTTTTTGCAGCACTTTTCCATCCAGCAAGTGAACCAAAACCCCACAGTGAGGCAGTGGAAAGCCCTAAATCAGGTCTGGGCATCACGGCACCGAGGCTTTACTGGGCTCACCCATGAAGACCCCCCCCACTGGGGGTTCTCAACCTTTCAGCCTCTTCCTTTACCTTCCCACTGCCTTCTCCATCAGTCCCTTTCTGTGCACTCTGACAAGAAGAAGTGATAGTGCTATTGCTGGTTTTTAACAAGATTTGGAAAGCGTTCAAGTGCCTGACTAAGTGGTTGGAAACAAGGAAGCAGAAGGATGTTTTGGCATCCTGCGATGTGTGCATGAAGAGCACAGACACAAACACATTGAATGCACATACTGTAAAACAAGATAACAGGGAAAGTACAAACTAATAAAAGCCTATTAGAACATCGTGGAGGCTATTGCTGCTTGCCTGCATGCCTATGTATTTAAAAACCAAATATTTCATGTGAGCGTGCAATTCAAACATGACTGATCACAGATATAACTTTCAGCAACCTTTGGGATAATGCCATCCTGTAATTAATGTAGCCTATCCTGAAATTTGAGGGATTTATTGATACTGGCAAAAGCATTTACAAATAACCTGGGGAAGTTCATGACATACCTTTTGTCTCAAGGGATTTTATTCATTTTTCCCCTTTTTTTTTCCCCCAGCTACCATCAATAATTTCATTCAGAGCCCTTACCATGTGACGACAAATACTGTTGGAAATCCTCAGCAGAAAGTTTGAAGAAAGTACCAGCATGGAGAAAGAGCCTCATTGTGTTTTTATTTGTTTTGTTCTCTTTCACTTACAGTGAAATATATATAACCATGTCCAAGGGGATTGCTTTTGAGGTCTGCAACAAAAAAAAAAAAAAAAAAAAAAAAAAAAAAAAAAAAAAAGCAGCGCAGCAGCAAATGCAGTCTATAGCCATAGAAAGCTGCAAAAGGATTTAATCAAAGTTTTCCAAGAAAACCTATGGCCATCCCATTGGCTCCTGCCTGAGCACAAGGTAGGCCCCAGCACTGGAATGTTACCTATTGGTGTGACCAGACACACATGTATGGAGGTAATACAACCTTTATAAGGCAGACTAACAGAGCTGGGTGAAAAAATGTTTGCATAAATCCCTTTCCTGGAGGAATGTAGGTGTCAATGCTCTCATCTTCAGAACGGTGCTGGTTTGAGGGGTTGACAAGGAATAAGAGACAAATCCCAACATTGTGGCGCATGTTCCTCATGTTCTACAATCACTGCAACTGCAAAACTTGGCCACGACCCTACAGACACGTATTTAAAATTTCTGCAACAACAAGGATAAGAAATATCCCACCCTTTTCCTAGAGAGGGTTTCAATACCTGAGGTCTGCTCAGTGCCAGCACACAGTCACAGCATCCAAAGCATCAGATGGCTGGCTATTCTGCTGTCACCAAGCTGCATCTAAGTAGGTTAGTGGAGCGAGCTGGCACGTGTTCCCCCTCGCCTGATCTTCACATTTCTCCATGGTTTCAATACTGTAAAGAATTTCTTATGTGGGACTATTTTATCACCAGGTGGTATTTTTGCCTGTGAATGTTTGTACACATACTCATAGGATTAAATGCGGAAAGGCAAAAGAATAATATCTGTTTTAGGAATTTTTTTTTGTTGCTGTTTGTTTTGTTCTGCTTTGATTTTTAAAAAGTCTTCTTTTCTTCTTATATTTTTTTCCCTAGGGCCTAAATTTGAGGTACTCCTGTCACATGACATGCAAACCAATCATTTGCACAAAAAAAGAAGCCAGCAGTACACCAAAATGTGGCAGGTACACCAAAATGTGCTTCTCTATTCCTTGTTTCATTGATTTGAATGCACTGGGTACATTTCAAACAGCAAGCAGAGACACGCTGTGGTGTGAATGGCTCCACTTCAAATACTGGGAAGATCCCAAGCTCTCTCCATGGCTCCTCCAGCCCTTCCACCTGCTTCCCACTGTACTGCATTGAGTGGCCTGGTTTCCTCACACTCTACTCTGTCACATCCTCAAACATTTCCCATAAAGCAGTGTCTCCAGCTCAGTGTCCACAAACCCCCACTCCAGTAAACTGGAGCTTTGTTTTTATAGGAAAAAAGCACCTTTTTGTTTCTGCTAAGTTTAGGGAGAGAGGAGGTAGGTGTTGGCCAAATGGAATACGGCACTTTCCCCCTCCAAGACTGAGGAGGAAGAATTTATGAATCAGGAACATAAAAGCTTCTCACGGACTCCTGTCTGCCTCTGGTGGGGGTGGGCTGACCAACCAAAATGGGCATCCCTCTCCCTGTGAGTGGCAGGAGGGTTCCTGTCTGCCCTGAGACATGAGAGAGCTGTGCTGACACTGAGGTTGGGAAGGGTTTATCCCACCAGCAATGAGTTCCCCCCAAAAATGGACTTAAAATAGGAATTAAATATGAGATTTAGCTTCTCACCTTCTCCCACTCTTTTCATTTGCAGTGTATCTACAGATAATGGTTAAAAAATACTTATGGTGTGACAAGCCATCTCTCCAGCATGTTGAGGCACCTGACTTCATCATGCTGCCTCCAGGGTGAACTGAAGTCACCATCCAAGGTGCCTGCAGAAAGCAAACAGCAAGGGGGATCCACCAAATCAGTGCCTTCTCTTCCTACCCCTTTTACATGACATTTTTTTTTCTTTTGGCTTTTCTTCTGGCAGGGCCATGGATAAAACTGATGCTGTTCCAGGCAATTGAAAAGAAAAAGTCAGCTAAACAAACGCAGCCTCTGTCCCCACAGCACCAGGAGAGCCCCACTGAGGCCCCCAAACCCCCCAGGAGCAGCACAGAGGGGCCTGATGTGCCATCATCAGAGGGTTGGAGCTGTCAGCTGCAGGGCTGAAGAATTTGAGGTTGGCTGTGGGAGCACTCCGAGCTCGGGAGGGGTTTGGAGAAATGCAAGCTGGGGTTACATAAAACACTGACTCATGCTGAGAAATCACGAGTTTTGAGTGTTTCAGCTGAGGAATGAGCAAAACCTCAAGCTGCATGTTGCTTACAAATCAACAGGAACTGGGGGATGCTGGAGACCTCTGAAAATCCAGCCTTGGTGCAGGTTTTTTTTTTTTTTTTTTTTTTTTTTTTTTTTTTTAAGTTCTGCCACTACTCCTGGGAGGAACCAAGAGCCGTGTACACCTGTCAGGGGGAAAATATGGCCCTTTGTTATTTCAAGGGAAATCAGTGTGGGCATTTTAGCTTCATCCATTGGAAAGAATTCCTTAAGACAGAGTAAACAGAAGTTAATTTTTTTCCCTCTGTTTTTTTTCATGCCACTGTGTATGATATTGGAAAGTACATCATCCAGAATATTTACTTTTTGTGGGGTTATCTAAGCATGCAAATGTTTGTGGTTTCATTTACCAGGCAAAAACAGTTGTGGACTTTGGCAGTCTGTGTTGGTCTATGGTTTCTGTGAATGCCTGGATGTGGTTCTTCCTGGGGCATTATGGGTTACTCAAATCATGTCCCATTATACAGGTAATTTGTGTGCCACAAAGATGGTGTGTACATATGCAAAAGAAGTGCAAGACTGAGACTTCCTGCCATGTGTTAGAAATACTGGCCAAAATCATTTGCACTGTGATATTTAAATCAGACTTTTAAAATCCCTGGTTGGAGACATATGCAAGCAGTTGATTTTTGGATCCTTTACAATTTTCTCTCTCTCTTCTTATTTACAGTAGGTACTCGGCATCTCTCTCTCTATCTCGCTCACACATACACACACACACACACACACACACACACATATTCACATAAAGTCAGTAAAAATTATTCAGGGGCACCAGTAAAGCACTGGTTGCCTGATTGTGTTTGTCCAAATTTGAAAAAATTGTTGCCTGATATCACATTTTATTTCTCTTTTCTCTCGGTCACAGTCTCTCTCTCCCCTCAAACACACTTGATGGAAAAAAGGAAGATGTGCAGATGGGTTGTTCATTTTCAATCAGGTTGGTGTTTAGATATGGCATCAGGAAAATAAGTGTTAGAAACACAGTTGTACATGAGGCATCCCAACCACTGTGCTTGGGATGCCTCTGCATCACTGAAGTGTTGATTATCCATCCTAAGCAGAGCCAGATGAGGCCAGAGGAAATGCAGTTAATGGAGAAAAAACTATTGGAAAATTGCATGCCTTTCAACCTCACACAATGGGATAAAAGAAATATGGATTAATGCTGGGGTCAAAATTTTTATTATGTGAAGTACTAGGTGTGCAAGTGCTTGAGTTTCTGATGTAAAAAGAAAATAGTGCTAAGTGTAAAAATACACACATACAGATGAATATATATATATATGTATATATACACAAAATATTTATATAAATATTTATTCGGGCCTTTTTGTTTTGCAAAGCTCCCTTCAACACGCTCCCAGCTAATTTCTCAGTCTGCATTGCAATTACTAACAATTTAATCACCTTATAAACTTTCGTAGTGACTAACACCACATCTATGCTTTTGGCACTCCACGGTCAGAAGTTGTTTTAGCAACAGCGGTATGTAAAGCAGACACATTATTTGTGAGGCTCAGAGCCCTTAAAAATCATTCCTTTCTCTCTGGGCTATCGACATTCCTGAGCACTCACGATGCAGCTGCCGAGCCGCTGGACAGCCCACATATGGCCGTGTGCTGAACAATAGCAACTCCTTGTTGTTCTTGTTATAGGCATCACCATATGTGTTTATTAGAAACAGCAATAAAATGATGACGGGCTTCTTCAGCTATCCCCGCTGCTTGGGGAAAAGAAAAGCAAGGGAGAGATAAAATCAGAGGGTCCTACTCAGCTTTGGGGAGCGGGACAGTGGGGTGGTGCAGTCCCATTCTTTAGGGAAGCATGGGTAACATTGCCAAGTTACTACTGGTCCTATAAATGGACACTGAACCTACATTCTGTTTCATTCCCATTTATTAGAGAGCTGCTGGTAACTTGGAAAAATTGAATCCTGAAAGTGTTGGCATCTGAAGTCCTGTTCCAGCAGGGTCCACCTGTAAACACCTTACCAAGTCATGTAGGAGAAACATCCCAGCCCTTTCAAGAGCTTTGGATGAGGACCACCCTTGTCATGTGCTTCCATCACAAACAAATAGTGTGGGATCACCCTCATCGTTGGGGTGCCTTGAAAGTACTTTCAATTTACAGTAATTTGTGCTGGGGATTTGACGTTTCTCAGATGGAGGGGTTGAGGTGGGCATCAGGAGCCCAAAAAAACCCACAGAAATGGTTTATGGCTGTTTTGACATCAGTGTAAAGACAAGGGAGTCCTAGGGAAGGGGTGCTCAAAGTTGCAAGTGGAGATTAACTAAAGACAGCCAAACCAAACATCTGAATCCTCACATACTTCAGGTTCTGTATTATTTCTTTTTACTTCCACTATTTGCTAGACTTTAAAGCAAGAAGAGATAGAAAAGGAGGTTTGTGAGCAAAACCAGCAGAGTTAATAATATGATGTATTTCAGTATGTAGCCTAACAAAATTTTGATATCCCTAATTGTTATAAGCTGTATTCAGACACATTTAAACAAATGGGATTGAGTACTGGCACCCAAAGGGAGAATGTGAATCTCTGCATACATGATCCATATTTTTCATGTGCAAATCTGGATATTTTCTTGATAATTAGTAGTTTCCTACTTGCTGTCTGTTTGAGACCAAAATAAAAAACCTTGGCCACTGTAAAAAACACCACAAAAAACAGAAAACCAAAGCAGCAACAAAACACAATCAGTTTAAAAATGAGTTTGCAATGCTGAATTTTATTGATTTTACTGCGACCTTCTAGCTATGGTAAGAATGTCATTTCCACTCTTACTTGACTTATTTTTTACTTCCTACCTCTAAAAGTAAACAATTCTAGACAATGTTTTACATCCTTGAAAAGTTCCCAAAACAGGATTTTCTACTGAGGCTGCAATTTCCTTTCCTTTCCTTTCCTTTCCTTTCCTTTCCTTTCCTTTCCTTTCCTTTCCTTTCCTTTCCTTTCCTTTCCTTTCCTTTCCTTTCCTTTCCTTTCCTTTCCTTTCCTTTCCTTTCCTTTCCTTTCCTTTCCTTTCCTTTCCTTTCCTTTCCTTTCCTTTCCTTTCCTTTCCTTTCCTTTCCTTTCCTTTCCTTTCCTTTCCTTTCCTTTCCTTTCCTTTCCTTTCCTTTCCTTTCCTTTCCTTTCCTTTCCTTTCCTTTCCTTTCCTTTCCTTTCCTTTCCTTTCCTTTCCTTTCCTTTCCTTTCCTTTCCTTTCCTTTCCTTTCCTTTCCTTTCCTTTCCTTTCCTTTCCTTTCCTTTCCTTTCCTTTCCTTTCCTTTCCTTTCCTTTCCTTTCCTTTCCTTTCCTTTCCTTTCCTTTCCTTTCCTTTCCTTTCCTTTCCTTTCCTTTCCTTTCCTTTCCTTTCCTTTCCTTTCCTTTCCTTTCCTTTCCTTTCCTTTCCTTTCCTTTCCTTTCCTTTCCTTTCCTTTCCTTTCCTTTCCTTTCCTTTCCTTTCCTTTCCTTTCCTTTCCTTTCCTTTCCTTTCCTTTCCTTTCCTTTCCTTTCCTTTCCTTTCCTTTCCTTTCCTTTCCTTTCCTTTCCTTTCCTTTCCTTTCCTTTCCTTTCCTTTCCTTTCCTTTCCTTTCCTTTCCTTTCCTTTCCTTTCCTTTCCTTTCCTTTCCTTTCCTTTCCTTTCCTTTCTTTCCTTTCCTTTCCTTTCCTTTCCTTTCCTTTCCTTTCCTTTCCTTTCCTTTCCTTTCCTTTCCTTTCCTTTCCTTTCCTTTCCTTTCCTTTCCTTTCCTTTCCTTTCCTTTCCTTTCCTTTCCTTTCCTTTCCTTTCCTTTCCTTTCCTTTCCTTTCCTTTCCTTTCCTTTCCTTTCCTTTCCTTTCCTTTCCTTTCCTTTCCTTTCCTTTCCTTTCCTTTCCTTTCCTTTCCTTTCCTTTCCTTTCCTTTCCTTTCCTTTCCTTTCCTTTCCTTTCCTTTCCTTTCCTTTCCTTTCCTTTCCTTTCCTTTCCTTTCCTTTCCTTTCCTTTCCTTTCCTTTCCTTTCCTTTCCTTTCCTTTCCTTTCCTTTCCTTTCCTTTCCTTTCCTTTCCTTTCCTTTCCTTTCCTTTCCTTTCCTTTCCTTTCCTTTCCTTTCCTTTCCTTTCCTTTCCTTTCCTTTCCTTTCCTTTCCTTTCCTTTCCTTTCCTTTCCTTTCCTTTCCTTTCCTTTCCTTTCCTTTCCTTTCCTTTCCTTTCCTTTCCTTTCCTTTCCTTTCCTTTCCTTTCCTTTCCTTTCCTTTCCTTTCCTTTCCTTTCCTTTCCTTTCCTTTCCTTTCCTTTCCTTCCTTTCCTTTCCTTTCCTTTCCTTTCCTTTCCTTTCCTTTCCTTTCCTTTCCTTTCCTTTCCTTTCCTTTCCTTTCCTTTCCTTTCCTTTCCTTTCCTTTCCTTTCCTTTCCTTTCCTTTCCTTTCCTTTCCTTTCCTTTCCTTTCCTTTCCTTTCCTTTCCTTTCCTTTCCTTTCCTTTCCTTTCCTTTCCTTTCCTTTCCTTTCCTTTCCTTTCCTTTCCTTTCCTTTCCTTTCCTTTCCTTTCCTTTCCTTTCCTTTCCTTTCCTTTCCTTTCCTTTCCTTTCCTTTCCTTTCCTTTCCTTTCCTTTCCTTTCCTTTCCTTTCCTTTCCTTTCCTTTCCTTTCCTTTTATAGCACAAGACAATTTTGTGACTATACCAAAACTGCAATGCTAAATTCTGTTATCTTTAATTGCATTGCTAACAGACTAAATTGTGTAGTTAACTTAAACCTCAGCGAAGTCTCTGCCTTATTCTGCATTTGCTCCTAAGTTACTTTTTATCGGCTATTGTTTTCTCTCCTCAAAAATACAAACTACTTTTTCCTTTGAATGAACCCATCTACTACTTCTCCACTTATCAGTTTGGAAATATTGCTGTGTTGGTTTCACACAGTTTGATAACTTTGTCTTGAATGGCTCTTTGTCTTGGCTAATTTTCTCAGAAGAAAATTTTGTTTTTCAGCAAGCACCTTCAATTCTGCTTCCTTTCAGTCTCCTGAAATATCAGTGTGTGCATTAAAAATAATCTATTTATAACCCTTGAAGGGCAACAATGGGTCAACAGCTTATTGTGCTTCTTGTTTATTAGCAGTAATCCCTATTCTGCACCTACAAAAGACAATCAGGGCTTTGCCACTCAGTGAAATAAAAGCAGGATGAGACCATATGGTTCTTGTTAAACAAGCCTCATCTTCCTATTGTTGATACTTATCTCCAAAATAAAGTATTTCTGCAGAAAGCATATTCCCATAGTATATTCTCTTTCCAATGACCAGCTGGTTGCCAGTTTGTTATTTGCACTGCAGTAGACCACTTTCATCTATTTCTATTTCAGTCCAAGAACACCATTTGTACATTGTCCAACTTGGAAATGTTAATCTGACACCATTGGTCACGGGCCTTTTAACTTCAAGTGGCAAACTTCCAGATAGCTGCCAGTTGAGTATTTACATTGGAATGTTTCTTAGCCCAGAAATAAACTATTTGTTCGCCATAAGCATCAGCAACACGCCAATAATTTCTACAACACATATGTAGAAAGGTGCAACCCACTCCACTTTGCTGTTGTCTCCTCAATAACCTCCTAAGTAGCTCCCTGGGGAGATGCTGCTTGTCTTGAGCCAAGATAAATGCATCTATTTCCCTCTCTATGCATGTGCCTAACTTCTATTTACATTCATGGAAGTTACACATGCATATTAAACATCGAGAAGCAGGACCAAAGTTAGGATGGTTGGGCAGGACTCTCACAGCTTCTCCCAAGACCCCGAACTGCCATAAAGGCTGAATCACCTGGAAGATCCCAGTGCAAAAATATCCAGCTGCTTTGGCATCATCCAAAGCTTCCTGAGCACTAAGCTCCCTGCACACAACCACGAGAGCAGTGCTCAGGAAAAAGGCAACACTGCATGTGCTTGAATGCAGAATTCCAAAAAGCAGAGTGGCATGAGTCCCGTGGGATTTTGCTTAGGAGATTGCTATTACTTCCAGTAATACAATTTAGCCTTCCTGAAAGAATGTTATACTTTGAGCTCTTTTCAATGAAGTAAAAAACGGAGGCAGGAAAAAAAAGTTCTGCTTGGTTCTGTGATTTAACTTCAGGAATGTTATGCAGTGGCAAGTGTGTGTTTCATGTACTTTGTTTGACTCTGTTAAAATAAAACATTTCCTTTTTACTTATTCCTGTGATGACCTGCGGATGGGAGAGGCTAAAGAAAGACTTTAATGAGTTTGAAGTATAAACCTCATGAATAGAAACCTCCTCCCTTAAAGAAAAAAGAATAGTGACAGTAATGCCCTGTTCTCCCGTTTGTTTTTCCTATTTAGTCGGATAATATATCCATCAACTTTTGTATTGATTTTGTTGTTCCAAGTAAAAAAAATAAAGTATCAGTTTACAGGAGAATTACCAACTGACCCAACAGAAGTACTTTAACAAAACCTCAGAGGACTAAGTTGAGATGTACAACTTATTTTTTAGCACCTAAAATGCACCTAGTGCATTTAGCTCAACATCTCCATCCACCTGCACCTCACAGCCATAAGGAAAATGAAGGTTAAAATGAAAATACTGGCCAGCATGAAGAGCAGGATCCTAAAAATGCTTGTTATGTGAGTTAAGAGAAGGTGTCCACCCTGCATCAGGCTGGACTCCCTCCAAGGCTCCCAGACTCTCCTCCAGAATCCAGTATGGAGCAGGGAGAATTTTCAGTGTTAGGGACATGACTTACAAAGTGATTCTGCATCTTAAAGACTCAGATACTAAAAAACTTCCCTTTGCCATAGAAGCCATGTGTAAGAGATGCATTTCCTACCCACCTACGTGGCTGGACAGAGGAGTGATAAGAGACACTCACTGTTGTAAGAAACTGCAACACCTTGGGTAAAACACAGCTGTACTGTGAAACCAAGGACTTCTGTTTCCAACGCTGCAGCCTACTTGCTCCTGCTGCAGTCAATGTGATTCCTATGTAAGACATAGCAGTTTCAATTGTGACCTTTGCTAAATTCCTACTGCTTGATTTGTTGTACCCTCAGCATTCCTTTGGGTGGATGAAACATATTCAACCACGTAGCCATCTATTGTGCATCAACATTTTGATAAACATACATTTTTCTTACCTAACCTAAGGCTCCTCTTGCAATCAAATGAAGGCGAACAAAATATTTTGACGTCTCGAAATACATTCTCTTTTCCGGGACAGCAAATAAATAGACCTGACAAAAAATAATGTCATAACAATCAGCAACTACAACTTGATCCTTGCTGCTGTAACTTGAAACTTGTAAGAGAAGGTTAAAGTAACCAAAGTCTGAATTCCTGGCCACTATAAAAGCATCTACTCCTTTTGTGTTGGGTTTTTCTCGATGGCTAATCCTATTTGGGGCAATCCCTGAGCTCAGTACAATAGCAAAGTACTTCCCAAAAATGATGATGAAAATTTGACCATTGGAACTTATTCTTGTTGACTCCAGTCAAGCAATGAGAAACAGGAGCAGTCAGAACTGCAGACCAGGGGAGGGTGCTTGGATTCTGAGGCAGGAAGCAAATCAAACCCCTCTCAGAAGTAATGCCATCAGGGAAAAACAAGAGTCTGCAAAAAGGTAACAGGCCTGAGAAGAATGATGAGGAGACAACCCCAGGACACCAGAGAAAAGAGGTTGAGCTGTTGAAGTAAGACTCAGAGAACTTAAAAAGAGAGGCCTGGGGCTAATCTTTCTGCTGGTTTATTTTTTTCCCCCTGTTTGTTTATTTGCTACAATTCAGATTTTAGAGCAATTAGTAAAATATCATGCAAATAATCCCTGTGTGACTGCACATGAATAACTTCAATTTTGCTAAACATTTGTCTCGTTCCAAAATACATCTGCTGTTTGCATTAAGATAATCTGCTGAAATATTGGGAAGTAAATTACAGTTTTTATAAGATATTTATGAAACATCTTCTTATTTGTATACTAAATATCTTTAACTATCTCGGCCCGTTTTTTTGGCTGACGTTTGCCTTCCCCAGGAGCATCCATGCCCTGTTTCAATTACAGACTGGGCTAAGTACCATCTTGTGGAAAAGCTCCAATTGGCTGGGAATGGCTCAGTGTACACTCATAACAGGCTGAGGGAGTAGTATTTTATCTGCCAGCAGCCTATGACAGAAAAAAAAAAAAAATCCAACCCAAAAACAAAATACAAGGTTGCACACATGCACAAATTACATGGTTTTGTAGAAATTCTGACATGGCACCACAGGAGTATGTGTCCCTCCACTCAGATGCTTCTATAAATGCCCTTATGGAGAAACAACAATTAGGCTTGGAGGCTGCTCCCAGTCCCTGCTTGGTGAACACATGGCATACAGGGAAGTAAATTAAAACCATTTTTGACTGTTTCATTCTCTCAGGGTTGTCTCAGTCTCTTTTCATGCAGAGCACTCCTGAGGGGTTGGTTAGTATTGCTGCAGCCCAACTGTGTGTAGCTCTGTTTCCAGGTTTTCAAAGGAGATCTGAAAAATCAGGTCATTTTTTATCTTCTAGCACTGACTTTTGAGGTGGGACCAGTAATCATAACCCCAAGGGATGCCCCCATGAGGGCACAGGCTGGTTGAAGAAGGTGGAGGATAACAAACAACCAGATCTGTGCGCTGCTGGAATTGGAGAATGTTGCTGCTGTACAGAGACACACCTGCAGTAGCTTCAAGTCTGGGTAGGCAGAGCTGTCGGAGCTCAGGGCGCACAATGAAACCCTCCTGAGATGCAGATAAATCCTAGATCTCTGCCATAGCTTGTTCTATGCAGAATCTGCATTCCTGGCAGTCCCCAAAACTGAAAATGAAAATTGGCTCATGTAGCTGCATGAGCTATGCCCATGTGAGCATGAACACATCTGTAAAACTAAAAGTTATGCCTACATATCCCTTAAAACCCAGCCTAGACCTCTCAGGAGATGCCACGGCCTCGCAGCCAATGTGTAGCTGCGCTGTGTGCTGTCTAGAAAGCCAACAAGGAGCTTTTGACCCTCCAAACTTCTCTGACTATCTGAGACTTTGTGCCCATTCATGGATAATGACTTAGCATGGATTCCTTGTCCACACACACGGCATTTCTGGCTTGGAGGGTTTTGAAGGTTCAGTTCAGAGGTGCTAGCAGTGGAATTTGGATGTGCAAATCAGATTAGCACTGGGTCTCTTTCATTCCACTAAAGCTGCTCCATCCCTACTCGACAGGTTAAAATTGAATGTCCATTTTAAAAGAAAATTAACTGAAAGGAGAAGAAGAGGAAGCCAGAGGCACACGGGTTTGCATTTAGATGATCTAAATTCTGGATGAAGAAGTCTGGGAAAGAGAAAAGGAGGTTGAAACACTTCAACACCACTTGTCATCTTAACTCACAAATCCCACTTTGCTTTGCTATTAACAATACCTACATGGAGTCCAGCTTTAAAAATAATAAAAGGATTGGATGACCTGACTCACCCTTCTCTTGCTTGGACCCCACACAGTAGCTACAACACCGCTTGTTTGGTCACACATTTGACTGGCCCAAGGACCCCCAAATCAATGTAAGAGGGCAGGGAAGCAAGTAGGAGGGGATGTATCAGTATCCTCTGATTCTCACAGCAAAATTCTGACAGCCTGTGGCTGTGTGGCCAGGTTCAGGCTGCCTCACCAAGGTCTGTGGGTACCCACACGCCGTGCTGAGCCCTGCCTGCTGTCCCAGCTCCGTGGAGCCAAGGGCTCTGGCAGGGACTACACTGGCAATTGTGCAACCCTGCTCAGCCACAGATGTCCTCTGGCACCAGCAGCACAATAGTGGGCCTGTTGGTAAACGGGAATTGTTTCCCTGCCACAATAAGGCTCTGGATGAAATCATTCCCTGATACCAGGCAGCCTCGACGTGCCTCCTCTGCTCCCCACCCTGGTTTAGTTGGTAGCTCCTTCCTGCTCCCTGTGGGCTACAAGTCCCTCATAAAATGACAACACAATAAAACAAAATAATAATGGAATCCATATAAGGCTTGATGTCTTCATTGCTTCTATGAAAAAGTGCCAAGGGAGCTTCACCTGAACAGAGGCAGCAGATTCCCAGCACTGGCAAAGATTTTTTAAGAGGAGGAAAGAACATTTTTCAAGCCCTGGATGCCAGAATCTGTCTCACACATCCTCAGCTGTAGTCTTACAGAGGAAAAAAGCAGGTAGCTACAGGAAATTAATCCCTGGGTCTGGCAGGTACATGTGGAGTTAAGCTCACCTTAACATCTCGGGGCTGTCTGAGAAGGGAGATGACTGCTGACAGCCCCGTCGCAGAGGCTTTGGCAAGGCTGGCCTGCTCCTAGTATCTCCCTTCCTGGTGGCATTGGGGACCATCAGGCTCTAGCAGAACATTTTGTGGTCAGAGTAATTGCATTGTGTTGTCTTAAAACTGCCGAGGCGTGGCCCTAAATAAAACCAGAGCCCCGGTCTCACTCCAGGCACAGCAGCCCCCAGCTCCCTGTGCATGCAGTCTGATGCGTGGCCCAGTCCAACCCTGCTGCCCTGCTTTTATTTTGGACATATGGTTATTAATGAACTTTTAATTGCATAGAGGGGAAAAAAAGATAAACATATGATTTGGGACAAATACATACATGTCACTCTCTCTCATATCCCTCTGTATTTTGGTGTCCTAGAATCTAAATGCACCATTTAATTATTTGTGCTGGCAGTGCCAGAGAAACCTACTATTTATTTATATGGTTAAATCAGCTACAGATGTGACTGTGCTTTTTCCTTCATTCTTTCTGCCCTTCACTGTTGGCATTTCTGACATATCCAGGATGTTCCCCCCCACTCCCTCGTTCAGTGAGGGCATCTGAAAAGCATTGGGAAATGGCCTACTGATCCCTCTCCAGTCCTGTCCACAGGGATGGGCATCCCACATCACTCCCAAAGGACTGTGCTATTCTCCTGCTCAAAAGCAAGGCTTGACAAATTAAGACCTCAAACACCAGGAACTGAGGAGAAAAGGAAAATTTCCTGTGCCCAGGAGAGCTCTTCTGATGAAGGAATTCCCACAGCTGAGACCTCACAGCTCACAGAACTGAGTCCCACAGGGAAGGAGAATCATGCTGCTTCCTGAGAAGCCCAAACCAATTTTCTTTTCTTTTCTTTTCCTTTTTTTTTTTTTTTTTTTTTTTTTTTAATCCAGTAAGATATTGAAGTGATGTCTACTTTTCATTTTTTTTTTTTTTTGAGAGCAGGGACTGTATGGAGCATCTGTCTAAGCTGGGCTTTGGCAAAACCTGCTGCCTGGCTATCACTGTGACTTGCTTGCATCAGCCATGTCTTGTGGTTTGGGTTTAACCCTGTGAAAATCAGGTTCAGCATTAGTTTTCAGCATTAGCCAGGTGACACAGTGAAGTCAGAGATGCTTGTTTGACTTTCAGAAACGCTTTCAATTTTTGCATTATTATTTTTCCACCCTGTATCATGTTTCTTCAATAGAATTTGCATAAGCTGGGTACCAGCTACTCCAAGCAGCATGCCAACAATTGCCATCTGAAATCAGGACAAATATTGCTCTACCCCTTTTTGGCAGGAGAAAGCAGTCTCTTTCTGCTTTACCTGGAAGACAACCATCAAGACTAAGTATCCCTGGGAAGAAATTTAACGCTGCACCCAGAAAATGCACTTCAGATTCTTTTGACCAGAGACTGATGTTTCCTGGTACCATTCTAGGATGCTTAGATGTGATAATAGGTGGAGTAGAAGTGATTGGAGGTAGGATTGTTAGGAAGTGATGATTAGTTTTTGAACTTCCAAATGTACTAACAGCTGATGTTCACGTGTTGAATCCACGTTTGCTGCTGGAGAGCTGCAATGTGAGTGGTGCTGGGGGTGTCAGGTGCTGGCTGCACCACCCACCAAGGCAGCCCAGACACTTTTCAAAGACAAGCACCATCTCTCTAAGGGCATTTCCAAGTAGCATTTGTAGAACTCCTCTTGAGGAGGCTGGTCACAACATGAGTGATGCACTCTCTTTGTATTGACCCATATATGAGGAGGATAACTTGGTTTCTCTGGTTCGCTTTGTAGCAATTATCCACTATGAACACTCTGTAATATGGTTCATCCTATATTATGTGAAAAGGTAAAATATCCATGAAACTGTTTCACCTATACAGTTGTATACATGCAAAGGCCCAAGATGTATTTAAATATGGGTATTTATTATGTTCTGTTAGTTATCTACATTTAGTTGTTTTCTTTTTTATGTTTTGTTTTTCTCATAAAAATGCATAGAAGCCTAGGCATATATACATATGTATGGATGTATACAAAGGTATAGCATGTATATTCAATAATATGCAGTGTGTCTATAAATATATATATATGCATATATGTATATACAGATTTACACAGACATATATAAATGTATGTACATGTCTCTACCTATCCATATGTATGGGCACATGCTGGGTGTATAAAATGACTGACTACTCAAGCACTGTTCCAAGGCACACTGAGTCCCATGATGCAGACCATGAGCCTTCACAACAGCTCCCAGGCTAGACATGCAAGCAAGTCCACTGTGACAGAACAGCATTCTCCCTCTTACACATTGTGAGCTGCCTTCATTAAAATTCAACAAATTTTTAAAGAGTTTTTTTTTTTGCAGCCACTATTTACAAGCCTTATTCTTCTCCTGCTCTCAGTAAAGCCATCGTCCTCTGCGCCTGGCTGCCAACTTCTCCTGGGGCAAGGGCAGAATAACCAAACCAGATCTGGTTATTGGGTATAAAGCACTGATTGCTGGCTTTATTGCCATTGATCTGGCTTGCCCAGAGAACCTGAAATATCTTAAAATTATCTCTAAAATGACTACTTATGTCTTAATCCGTAGCAGGCGCATTGCAAACAGCACGCAGGTTCCTCAGCCGTTCACTGAGCCCGCTGAACTACGTGTAATTTTCGTGAGTTTCGGATGCATAAAGCAGCCTGTCTGCCAGCTGATGATGGCCCTGCTCTGCAGTGTTTTGGCACCTCCCCGGTGCGGCTGTGCCCGCCGAAGGGCCGCGCTCCGGCTGCACGCCTCGCTGCCGGGAAAAGTGCCGGAGGCTGCTGGGGACAGGGTCCTGGCCCGCAGCGCTGCAAGGCACTACAGTGCCATTTTGAATTAAAATATTTACTCCTGACATCTTGCAAGAAGGGGAGGAAAAAAACAAAAAAAAACAAAAGCAAAAGCTGGCCATAATTCAAAGTCTCTGCAAAGTCACTGGGAATCTTCCAAAAGGCTTCACTGAGAGCAGAATTAACTCCCCCTCATATATACATAAAATTTGTTGTCTTTTGCATATCAAAGTGGTGAAGCCTCTGTTCTCTTCAGCTATTGCTTTTAAGTGTGCTACGAACAGAGCATAATCTATCCAAATGAAAAAAAAAGTCATTGACAAGAAGACTCGCTCAAATGCTGAGACAAACTTGGCCACGTTCCTGCAGCGAGAGCAGCACCAATAAAGACGTGGGCTGGTCTCTAGATGCTGTCGATAATGTGATTTGGACGCTTGTTCAAAAACTCTTGCTGCGTCTCCCTTGTTGTTTATTCTGCTAGACCCTTCCTCATCCTCTCCTCGCCCCCTTTGCCCTCCTTCCCACACGTGCAAGGATGCCATATCGCAGCCAGGATGCAAAGGGGTGGGACACCTCTAGATTTCTCCCAGCTGCAGTAGCAGGCACTCAAGAATCCACAAAAGCAGGAAAAATTAAAATGGCAAAAGGAAAACTTCCCAAGCTGCAGTGCTTGTTGAACTGAGGGGCTTCACACAACTCTGCTTCTCAAACTCCAGCTCCACTGCCCTTCTATTCTCCATAAACTCAGTAAAGTCACTGCAGATAAATATGACTTTACCTAATATGTAATTTCTGTGGATTTTTCTAAATCCCTCTTCTCCTCTGGAGAGTTGTTCACTGATGCCTGTGTAATCCATTGATACATTAAGTCTGGAAATCTGGTTAATAATTAGGCTGATGAGACAACCTATTAAAATGAATGCAGCCAGATCACCCACTGCCCCATGAGCTTCTCGTGACCAGAAGGAAGGAGAAGTGACAAAAAAGTGACAAAAACCATTGACCACCACACCCCAAATCCCCTTTTCTCAGCAGTTTCACCACGTTGTCTCAACTACATGCAAGGAACTTGTATGCTCTTCCAGAAAAGGCACATTCATTAAATGGGGGTTGACAACAGGATTGAACCAAAGAGTCAGTGCTGGAGAGGGGTGAGGCTGCAGAGGTTTCACTGGTCTGGCCACATCCAGGCTCGGTGGTGATATCCAAGAGACAGATATCCAACAGACATCAGAACAGAAGATACACTCATATATACATGAATGCATGTGTACACATAAAATCCCACTGTGAATCTATGAAAATCCTGAGGATGAGCACAGGCTGGTCTTCATTAGTATTTGGACAGAAAAAAACCTGCTTCCTTGTCTTATTTCTGGCCACTGAAAACATCAGCAACTTCTTGAAATATTTTCAGCATGTGCCTGGCCCAGCTTTTCTATGCACCCAGGGAATTATGGAAATACAGAAGACTGATAGAGCTGCTGGAGAGAGCAGTGGCATGGTTATGCCCAGACCAGCAAACAGGAGAGCATTTCCAGTGCATGCTGAAAATTCAGATTCTATCCAAGTCTTTGGAGAGCAGATGTCAATTATGAATCACATGATTACTCTGCCATATTTTTCTGGGTTATGCTCATTGACTTAGATAAGGTATCATTTTTCACCTACAAAATATGCTGCATATACAATAAATAATATGCACAGTACCATAATAAATATTCAGTATATATGGCATGTGCATTATAGTGGTCCTGGTAGAGTTATAGCAGAATAGTCAAGGCTGAATTGGCATTTTCATTATAAAGCCTGATAATTCAAGATCAGTAGCAAAAGACAATGAAATACCATCTGCTCTCACACAAACAGCTTTTACAGAGGGGTTTTAAGGTCTTGATGTAAGCACTTCTGCAGAGAGGACAAAAATGAGAGAGCTCCTGAGACCCTGTCTCTCACTGTCAAAACCTTTCATCTGATTTTGTTCCCACTTAGATGGCAGCTGAGGCTTTTCCTAAATCTCCGACTTCTGGAGCTAGAAGATATTGTGAGCACTAGTGTTCTCATAGGAGATATAAAGAAGTGTTTCCTAGACTTACTGCCTCAATAAAAAAGCTTGTAAATGCAAACTCTGCAGCTCACCAACCAATATATAGATGGGGTTAAATAGTCCTCTCTGCCATGCCTGGACTTCTCGACACTGAGGAGCAGCAACACACCCTCAGCTCTTGCTGAAGGCCAGGATGGTGTGGGCGGGGGCGTGTGATGACCTCTTCCAGTAGTACCAAGTTCAGTAACTGAACCATTGTAGCCATTTTACAATGTCACATATTTCCAAAGATCTGGCCTCTTTGAACTGAGAATTACTACCTCTCTTTAATGCCATTTCTGTGGTAGCTTGTCATGTGATGGCATGACAAGAACTCAATTAAATGCTGCTGACCCAACCATATCACTGACTTACACAAAGCCATTTTGGTAGCCTCAAGGCAACTCTTCTATGCCCTTTCAACTTCTTTGTGATGGCTGCAGCCCTTCAGGTGGAGGTTGCACAGGAATGGCTTCATCTCAGCTGAAGTTTTTGGAGCATTGCCTGGAGGTGTTCAAAGTGGGGCCGGATGGACCCAGGTGAGCAGCTTTGCTGGTGGGGAGAGAGAGGGGGTGTTTTCCAGCAGAGGGTGTTAAAAAAGAAGTGGGAGGCCTGGTGGTGAGTGACAACCTCTTCTTTTAGCACATCTGCTTGCAGAGGGCACGTCTGTTTACACCTTGAACTAATCACAGTGACAACCAGCAGTGAAAACCTGGATGCGGGAAAATCCACGGGAATTTTGCCCAGACTTTTCCCTTGAGCTGTTAGACTGATGGTCCAAATGTATTTCTTCCAGTATATGGTACCTTTCCCTCCAACAACCAAATTTATGCTGACTTTTTAGCTCAAACCCAGGAGGCACTTAAGCATCTTCCCCCCAATTCCTAGGGCAATAAAAGGACATTGATGCTGCAGGGTGCAAATACAGGTAAGTGGAAGAAGCCACCTGTGACCATGTTGACCATGTAACAGCTCCCTGCCCATCCTGACATGACTAACAGGTGAGTTTGACCATTGTGTAATTCCCTGCTTTGCTGGCTGGCTCTGTATTGATGATAAGTATTATTCACACATCATCACAGCCTCAGTTCGGCAGCCCTTGAGCCTATTTCCAAAAGAAGCTGTCACAGACAATAAACACCAAAGTAACCCCACTTTCAATTTAATTGTTTTCTCAAAATATCACTAGCAATTAGACTATATTAGCAACAGATTGTTTGCAGTAGCTCATTCTCTCAGTCAAAACTGGTTTCTTTCTCTTTTACAATCACACAAAACATCTGAAACTAGAAAGTACCTAGGGTGGTGGTTTGTTTTTTTATTTTGAGTCAGAATCAATTAAACAACTGACATTACTTCTACAAAAGCCAAAATATCTGGAAAACACAGGATAAAAATATGGGATGGCTGGGATTTTTTTTAATGTTTACAAATTTATTGTGAAAGTTTTAAGAAAATACAGTGACAGCACTGCCTGCAGTACAGTAGGAAATGACAGTCAATAAATAAAACTAAAGGACTGTGCAATAAATAAATACAAGACTAATATAATATGTTTGCAGCAGGCTGATCAGTTTTAAATCCTTTGCCTAAGGCTGACTTTTACAATAAACAAACCACGCCTGTATGCTTTTCTCTATTGGTGCTGGATGAGCGTGTTATTTATGGTTGGGCTCACCTTATTCCCATGAGATTTTTGCCCATCTCAGTCTTTTTCCCCTTAAAAAAAAAAAAAAAAAAAAAAAGAAAAGAAAACCCTAAGCAGAGAGTAATCCCACCCAGAGGTAAGGTGCACCTACTCTCTTACTGATGCAGCATTTAGGCTCCATGGGGATGCTCTGTGTCCATGGAGCCATAGCGTGTGTACCCCCACACTGGGGGCAGCCAGAGCCTTCATTATTTCCTAGACATGCCCTTTGCTGTGCTGCGTGTGTCAAACTGTGTCCCACAGTGTCTCTGGGGATTTCTTTCCGAAGCCAGCTTAGCCAAGTGACCGCAATCTTTTTTATTACCTTTGGTGGAAAACATTAGCCCTTTCTTTTAAGCAGAGCTGCACGGTCGAGGGGGCTTGGAGGGCTCCACACAAACGTCTGCAAAACCATCTCTGGCTCAGTGGCTGTGATCACGGGCTAGGTAATTTGTTTGATTAGAGCATCCGTCTAAGACAAAGAAAGTGTAGTGGAGTGAGTCAGGCTCTGGTCTCATTTACAGGTCTGGAGATGCATGGAGAAGCTATTACAAGTGACCTGTGACCTGGCCCACCCTCAGGTGAAACGGCTTTGCCCAGTCACCTCCTGTTAGCCTCAGCCAAATGATAGGCTTCGGGGAGCCCAGGACGCGCCCACGGTTCATCAGACAGACAATATCAGACCCACCGGCCCAGCCCCGAGCTATGCAGATGCAAAAGCAGATGAATTTTTAAAAAAATAATGGGCTTTCAAACTTAATATGGCGATAGTGTTACTTACAACAAATCTGTCTGCAGTTTTGGGGCTGCACAGATAAAAGCCCTTAGGAAAAATGTCAGTGGCTTGAGTTTATTTATATGTAAGGTAACCATGAAAAATGCCGGCATACCACTAATTGTAGGGCATATTTATTCTGCACAAGTTGTTTTCCACATTAGCACAGTTGTTAAAATGCAGTTTTGCCTCAGGAATATTATAACTTTATCTTCTGTAATTATAAATGTGGATGTTGCTGGGGTACTATATACATTGAAGAAGAAATGTAAGAAATGGGTACTGCAAGGAAGAAAACAAACATAATTAAAAATGCAATGTAGTAATTATATGTAACATACTTGGGAAGTGGGGACCCACGGATAAGCTAGAAAAGCAGCTAAGGTCGTGTTAGATCCTGGCTTTAGATTTGTATGCCTTCTAACTTCAAACCTCTCCCATGATTTTCCACTCAAACCAACTAACTAGGACCAGTTGGCAAGGCAAATGTTTATGTGCAGCAGCATATTCATCTGCCCTGTGCAGTCGTATTAGTCTAAAAGCAATTTTACTGTGAGCAACTAAACACAGAAAGCTGGAATGCAATGGCACAATGGAGTTATCATGCAGCAAATGTTTAATGAATGATGAAGTAAGAGCATCTTTTGATAGGGTAGGGGATACTGCCTTGAGAAACGCCTGGCAAATAAAATTGGGAGTTTTCCTCGCGGTGTGAAGAGGCAAAGTTTAGACCTGATTTGCCCACGTGGAGCAAATTCCCAGCTTGCCTGGGAGTCAAAGTTTTCTTAAGAAAGTTATCACTGAGAGTGGGACTGTGGTGGTGACAGCAGCTTCTGGAGCAGCGGGCACGTGGGCTCATCCCATTGCTTCCACCTCTTCCTTCACCTTACATGCACCCCAGGTGTGGTGCCTGCACAATGCAGAAATGTGGATGAACACATACCAGGACCAGGAATCAGTTTCTTACCTCAGGGAGGAACCATTTAATGGCTCAGGAAAGCACTTGGTAGTATTTCAAGGTTTTTGGGTTTCATTTGTTTTACTGACTCCTTATAGTTCTACCAAAAAAGCAGATCACACCATCCTGAATTTCAAAGACAGATAACACCAAATTTCCACTAATATCTTTGCAAAGGCCAAGTAGAAACATATTTGTCATACCGCTACTATTCACTTGAGCTTATCAGCAAAAGCTCTGTTTATGGGCATTATTAGAAACCAGTCAGGTATAAAAAATATCTGGGCAGTTCAGTGTGGCTGGGAGGTTTGTCAACCAAAATTCTGGAGCATTTCCTTTCAGCACCCTCTGTAACACCCTCTGTAACACCCTGTTCCATCTCTCATCTACTACAGCCTTCTTTTTTTCCCTTATTTTTCCCCTTCAAGGATTCTTACTGCCCTCTAAAGGCTCCTGATACTTCAATTTCCTTTCTTCTTCCACTGCCTTTCCCCCCATGCCCATCCTTTTTTCCCCTCTCCTCAAGGTTTTGGCAATATCCTGTTTTGCTGAATGGGGCAAATGAAACACTCCAACTCTTCTGCTTTTTCACTCGGGATATCTGTGCCCAACAAGAAAGCTGGACAGTGATGTACCCTGAGAGTGAATCAGAAAAACAAGGAGAGAGTCCATTGAAAGACTTGGACTTCATGGTACCCAATTTGCCTAAATTGCTTTTTCCCGAAACTAGGCATGCTAAAGTGCTCCTTCTCATTTCCTCCAAACACACTTATCATTCTGTAGACCTCCCCAGACCTAACAACGTGGAGGCTCTATCATAGATGAAAATCTCCAACAGGCACAACTCCACCAGAGCTTCACATCGCAGGCCATCCCAAAGTGCATAACCCTGAAAAGTCATCACCTCAAAGGCTGGAGGGGATTTCCAGAGGTAAATAGCGCTGTCCCTGGCCCATGGCACCTGTGTCATTCCTGACAGAATGCTTATCTTTGGGGTTTTAAGGCCTTCAGTGCTGGAAGTGCTGCCACCTCCCCAGGCAGTGTCTCGCAGTGCATAGCTGTTCTTATCACAAGAGGGTTTTAACCTGAATCTTTCTTACTGCAATTTAAGCTCATTACTTCTTGTCCTATCTTCAAGAGACTTGGAGATCTGATTATTCCCTTCCTCTTTGCAGCAGTCCTTTACATTTTTGAGGATTGTTTTGTTGATACAGACACTTCTCTGCACCAAAAGCACCATCTGAGGAGAGGTTTATCTCTCCATTGCTGAAGCCAGCATACTTTTGGTTATAATGCTCACTGGCAGCACTTCTATTGTATATTCACTTTACAAAATGAACTGAAAACTGAAATGTAACCTCACTGAAAAGCTCACATTATGGGAATTTATACTCCCTCTTTGCTGTGCCTTCAAATACAAACAAGACTATTTTTGACTTATGTGTAATTGAAATAAAAATAAGCAAACACAGCTTCGCCAAATGCCAGTGCTGATTACTCATCATTTAGGACCCCAGGAATTATCAACTGGACTTAAAAATAATAAAATTTCAATGATACATATGAAGCTCTTTGTAATTGCCATCTGGGCTAGGTTCTCTCAGAGCTTGACCTGGGCTTCTATTCACTTCAGTCAACTATTCACGCAGCAGAAAATTAGATGTCTTGCCATTTGCTGTGGGCTAATGGGTATGGAAAAGCCAACACATCTATTTAAGGTGGCATAAATGACTCCCTGGAAATGCCCCCCCTTTTTTTTTTTTCTCCTAAAAGAGTGCCTAAGCATTAAAGGCTTTCAGAACAAAAACCACAGTGGAGCAGGGTATATTTCCACAGACTTTCTCCCCAGTGAAGCAGCATCTTCCCTGTTGGTGCACTTGCTTGATTCAGACAAAAGCTGGGATCCTCACATCATCTCACATCTCCAAGGTCTTTAATAAAAAGGACAAACATTAAAATACCCATGACAAATTCATCAGGAGGTCAACAGCTTCTACTGCATTTCTTATTGTTTTAAAGTAATTCAGACTACAAAAAGCTGCATCCACTTCAGTGGTCCTCTGCCACTGAGTGTCATTGACTCAGGCATGTGTTCATTGAGGAGCAGCCTGGTGGGTATTTTTTAGCTTCTACAGGCACTTTCTTCTTATGGCACAGTTTTAGGAGCTACAACCTTTATAACATGAAGCTGCCTACATTTCAGAAGAGAAATGGCTGTACATCTGCTTTATTGATGCCCAAATTCTGCAAATTCTGAACAAATTCAGTACACACTTAAAGGTGTCTCTTTCAGAGGGCCTTGGAAGACAGATTATTTTGAGGCCACAGGTTTGACCTAAGGTTCTTGGTTTTGGAAAAAAGTGAAAAGCTGCATGGGGAGAAAGGAGATAAAATTCCCACATACCACCACTGGTGGGAGTGAGGAAATAATGAACTAATTAGCTCAGTAATTAGTACTTAGAGAATGGTTAAGTATTGAAAACAGTCCACATCATACAGAGAATCTCAACCCTGTTATTCTGTTTAGGAAAACAGCAACCTACTTCTTCCAAGGCTGTAGTTGGGTGGTTGTTTTCACTAATCACAAATGAACATATCTGCATGAACTTGTCTGTTTGTGTTTTGAGAAAATTTATATAATATTTTCTGATGTGTACAGGCCCCCTGTGGTGCCCCATAAGTCCAACCCCAAGTGCCAAAAAGCCCAATTTTGACCAAAATGGTTTTCATCAGCTCAAGAAGGAGGTTGTCCCTGTCCTGTCAATGGAGTTAAAATGTTAACAAGAGATTCTTACAGCAAAGTGACAGAGCTCTGGTGCTGGCTGTTCGTGAAAGGTTCTTAAAATATGTCTAGTCATTTCAAACTAAAATCATGCTTGAACTCAGCAATCTGCTCTTAGGCTTTACACAATGGTAAAATTAGTCAGATAAACTTTCTTCTCAACAGATTTTCTCACTGCAAAAGCAAGCCAGAAAGTTGTATTTCATGTATATGTGAAATATAAATAAATTTCATTTTGGTCATATTTCTTTATATTGTGCTATCATGATGGAAGATGAAAAAGTGAACATGGTTCAAAGGATACTGCTTGAATTCCAGACCTCTAGTTTTTTTTAGGAAAAATCCACTGGGGAAGATACTGGAACAAGAGGATAAAAAGGTAACAACAGTTGTGCTAAACTGTGGGTGTAGCAAGGCCATAAAAGCTCTTTGGCTATGGGGTTATTGAGGCAGGGCTGATAATTTGCTGCATCTTGTAGGAATAAAACAAGCAGCTTTGATTTTCTTGCCCAATGCATGCACCGCACCCTTTGAAACCCAATCCAACCAAATGAAATGGTTTGGATATATTGCCATTTAATAATTGCCTCCTGCTCAGTGAGGAGTGAAGCTTTTTCTTCCCTTTCTTCCCTTTCTTCCACAACAAATTCTCACTAGGATTTTTTTTCCACTACAGACAGCAAACATAATTATACAACAGATCAGAACAGCTTACATAATGCCCTTTATAGAAACCTGCCTTACCTCAGAGGCATATTAGCATTTCTTATGGGTTTAAGGGGTGAGGGATTAATTACAGATTTTCAAAATATGCCTAATTACATATTTACTAGTGGAATAAATAATTCACATTTCATGACTCGCCGTGAAATGACTACTTTCTTTTGAAGATTAAAATTTTGAGGCTTGAGGAATGTTAAAGTTCAAACTCTGAATAAAGACTCCTAATCCTTTATAGATCTGCATTTTACTCACATGAAAAACACAGCAGAAAGTCACTCTTTCACCTGAATGACTTGTAGACCCCTTGAAATTCCTCTCTTGGCAATCCATCAAACAAAGTGAGCAAAACATTAAAAATATGATTTGTTCATTTACTTTGGCACTTGGATAGATCATGTAGGATTTCAGGAAGATGATAAATGACTTGAAAGCCTGAGTTTCCCTGAGATTTGGCTTTTGCACTGGGACCAGCAGCATCTCTCTGTACAGGATAGTGTGGGCAGTGGATTGCAGCCTCCTCCCAAGGCCAGCGTGGGGGCTACTGCTCTGCTGTGCCTGCCAGTGGCAACTGAGGACTCCTCACATCCTTGCAAGCCAGTGTGCCTTTAAATGCTTCATGGCATTGCATCATTTGGAAGCATAAATCAACTTGCCCCTTTCCTGACCTGCTCTAACATACAGCCAGTGGCTTCCTTCCTTATATTTTATTTTAGCCAGAGTTAGCAAGAAGAATATCCCTATAGCATTTAGGGAGTATGCAAATTATTACAGGAGGGTAAATAACTGCCTTCAGAAAGGAAATAACTGTTTTTGAAAATTTTAATAAAAAAACCCAAAGCCAACTGCCTTCAACAACAATAAGCATCACGTTTAATAGCAACAGATAACACAGGAAAGAGAGAAAGAGAGAAAGAGAGAAAGAGAGAAAGAGAGAAAGAGAGAAAGAGAGAAAAAGAGAGAAAGAGAGAAGGAAGGAAGGAAGGAAGGAAGGAAGGAAGGAAGGAAGGAAGGAAGGAAGGAAGGAAGGAAGGAAGGAAGGAAGGAAGGAAGGAAGGAAGGAAGGAAGGAAGGAAGGAAGGAAGGAAGGAAGGAAGGAAGGAAGGAAGGAAGGAAGGAAGGAAGGAAGGAAGGAAGGAAGGAAGGAAGGAAGGAAGGAAGGAAGGAAGGAAGGAAGGAAGGAAGGAAGGAAGGAAGGAAGGAAGGAAGGAAGGAAGGAAGGAAGGAAGGAAGGAAGGAAGGAAGGAAGGAAGGAAGGAAGGAAGGAAGGAAGGAAGGAAGGAAGGAAGGAAGGAAGGAAGGAAGGAAGGAAGGAAGGAAGGAAGGAAGGAAGGAAGGAAGGAAGGAAGGAAGGAAGGAAGGAAGGAAGGAAGGAAGGAAATATCCCACTGTCAAGTATGACTGGTCTTGATTAGGGTTTAATAGATTTACAAAGAAGGAAAATGGTCCAGTATTGCTTCTGTGTAGATATCCACACCAGTCCTGGTATGTTATGGAAAGTGGAAAGGTCAGAAGAAGCACTTAGATCAAAAAAAGTAGTTGGATATGGAGAGCAAGCGACCTGGCTAAGTTATTCCCTGGTCATCCCACCACAGGGCAGCTACCTAAGAGACACAGAGAGTTCTCCTGGCCAGCTCATGCTTTCCTCTGCTTAGTTCTCCAGATTTGTGGAGATACTTATAATAAAGCCAAAATACCTTTTAAAAGGAAAGATATACAGGGAATAGTCATAGTATGTAGCAATGGAGACTACCTATCCAGCTGTGAAGATTCCGGGAATCAAGGAAATAAACACTGGCTTATAGTATGGAGATACTTGTGATTAATTTGTAAACATAAGTGTTTTGGACATGGATATGAAAATAGCATACCAGCAATACTTAAGTGTAAATACTTAATTTAAGGTCTAAATTATTCAAGGTAGGATACTCAGCATCATCAAACTGGAGAAGGCAGTCAGTGGTATGTGGTGGAAGATGAGGGGCAGATGAGCATCCTTGGCCATAACTACAAGCAGTGAACACCGTAGAACAGATTTATGAATGTAATGCAAGCCATTTCAAAAGTGTTCTCCCTCTCTCGCCCACACAATATTAATTACCTGTGCCAGCTTTTGCTAATTCATTTTCCTTTCACCTCAGTAAAGGAACATGGTGCTCAAAACAAGCAGTGTGAAGATACAGCATTAAGTAGCCATGGGTACTCCAAAACTGCTTTTTTTGGGGGGCAGGGGGGCTGGTAGTGGGGAGAGTAAGAATAACACCTATAAGTTATGCTTCCAACTCGGTTTCATTCACTGAGTCATGTAAATAAATATCCAGCCAGTTTGGTCTCCATCCCACAGCCTCAGCACAGCAGCTCTAATTACTCATCTATAAACAATGCAGACAAGCCATCGCTCACCGCCGCGCTACGCCTCATGGCCACATGCTTTGTATCCTACCTGGGTAAATATTAAAATGGGTATAATCGCCTGTATTTTAAGGGTAAAGCTATCTGCAAAGCCCAGTGATTCATGAGCTCCCCGAATGTACATCAAGTGCTTTAGTGAAAGCATTTCCTAAGGGCCTGATCCAGTCATGTTTCTCAAACCCTCTGCAGCTGCCTAGACTGGAACAGAAAGGTCATTCAGCCACTGAAGGCCAATCCATCACTCCTATTAAAAAAGAAAATACCTAAACTGCTCCACAGGTTCAATTTGTGGATCTGATGGGGAGATACTGAAAGAACTGCCAAGGTCCTCTTCCCAAGGGGGATGAGGGCCAACACAAAGCCTGTACCCTTCTGAGGCTCATATGAGCAGGAAGACAGAGGATCCCAGGAAAATTCCTGCCCTGAAGTACATCTCTTGTCATCCTCTTGTTTTTAGCATGCCTGTGCTGCAATGCAAAGATCTGTTGTGCTCTTCCTATGCCATGACTTTTCTCTCTGCTTGCCTCCTTTCATGTCAGGGGGTTTGCATATGCAAAATACAGAGTTTAGGTCAGTCCCACGGTAAGAAAAACCAACGCTCATCCCAAAAGACTAAAACTTTTACAAGGGATGGAGGATCTCCCTATCTCCAGGCTATATATGGCCCCTCCACTACTGTAACCATGCTGATATGCATGCCTCAGGAGAGTCCCATGGTCATACTGGGGATGGGTGCTGCTCTTGCCCCTGTGGAGATTTCCAGGCCACAGCTGGGCTGCTGGGAATTGTTCACCCACCAGGGAAACGTACATCCCTCTATCATCCCTTTAGCAATGGTACACAATAGGGTAAAATCTCCTATTCCTTGGGGATCCCCTGCACACTGCAGACTCGGTGGGCAACTTCAGCCTCATTAAGTTTGGGCAGTCGAGGCTGAGGGAATTTCTGCAGGGGCCAACTGTGAAAACCCAGTGGGACATTGCTCAGCCCATGAGAGAGGGGCATTTTTCCACCTTGAGCGCCAGCAGCTCGCTGAACTGCCACGGGTCAGCAGTGAAAGGGGCTGGATATCATTGCCCCAGTACGTTCCTTCCCTCCCCAAAGTAGGGGGGAGCCAGAGCAGGGACTGACAGTGCTGCTTGAAAAATGTATTCCAGCTGGTCTCCTTAAACTGCAAGCTATGAACCAGTTGTTTGTGATCACAAATGCTCCTAAACAGACATTTCTGGGGTTTGATAGGAACTGCCTCCTCCAGACATGGAGGGTTTGGAAAAAAAAGGGAGGGAAGGAGAAAAGAAAAAGCGACCTTCTCTTGGATCTCATCTTTTCCATTCAGATTTCAAGCACCAGAATCATTACCAAATAAAATGTCAACTTTTTTTCCCTTGTTCATTAACCTTTGATGCTTATTGTACAGCCAGTTTCAGTGCTCACAGGGGACTTGGGAGGCTCAAATCACAGGGCTTTTACTCAGGGCTTATGCTCAACTTGAACCACAGTCCAGAAAGGAGGGAGGGAAAGGGAGGGAAAAGGCTATTAGCCCAATCCTGCCTCTTCAGCGCTTCACATGTTTAATAAAGATTGAATTCAGAGAGAGGGGGAACCCCCAACTTAGTAATAATTCCCTTCACAACTTCTCCTATAATTAAAAAATAGAGGCAAGGTCATGATGAGTGCTATTGAAAATAACAGACAGACCTGTAATTATAGCAGGGCCAGCTAAACCAAGGGTTAAAGGTCTCTTAATACTCTGTCAGCATTTCCACTATAACCCCTCAGTTTCAGGGGTTTACAGCTCACACATAAATATTTGCTGCAGGCCAAAAATGGCCTTTCAAGGGGTCAGCAAAAGAAGGTAAATTTTATTTACATATTTATAAAAAATGTCCTGGCTCTGCAGAAGTGGCACGTCCCTTACCAGCACCACCAGTGCAATCCATGAAGATGAGGAAGGGACAACAGTCATGACCATGAGAGCATAATAAAGGGGTGGGTGCAGGAGCTGGAAATACATTTTACCCAGAGAAAGTGGCTCCAAATCCACAAAAGCCCCATACAGAGGCAACAATCTGCAAATATAGAGTCTATCATAAAGCTGAATCCTTAAATAATAGGGCCGTATTTGTACCATGAATTATACAGATAATCACTCCCACTGTTCAGCCAAGCATGCACATAAGTCTTCAGAAGATGAAAACCTAAGGCCTTGCTAGCATATTGGTTTAACTTAAAATCAGTACTTTAATTGATTTATTTAAGCCAGTGCCAAACCTGGTGTGAATCCTTGATTTCTGATGAAGAGTTGCTTATTTCAATTTAGTTTAAAAAACCCCATATCTCGATTTTTTTCCCCCTAAAGCATTCCTTCCTCCCCTTTTCCTATCTGTATTTACGTGACCCTGAGCTGACATTAGTTCGGTGCTTAAGGATTAGAAATGGCAAACTGGCTATGACCTTTTCCAGGGCTCCTTTCCTTCAGGGACTGAGTTGCTGCCAGTAGTACATGGCCAGAGCAACCACTTGCACCCCATATATACAGTTGTTTACTGGTTGGGGAGCCTAAGCTGCTGCTGCCATCTCTGCAAATCCTATTTTCTTTAAAAGTCTTCTAAAAAGTTTCTGATGCTCAAGGAAAAAAAAAAAAAAAAGAGAGGTTCACAAACCCAATGTAACATCATCCAGAAATCTCAGAAAAAAACACATCGACAAACAAAAAAGGGTCCCAAATTAGGCAAAAAGCCAGGGCACAACCCCTTCTTTTATACTGGCATGATAGATAAACCAGACTCTTATTTTTTGGAGATTACCACACCATTTTCCAAAGTCTGCCATTAGCAATCAAAATTAAGGCAGTTTGATTTGCAGAGGGAGTTTTTCCATTGCCTGCTGGTTCAACTGGACTGTCCTTCTCATGTGTCTGCTCTTTAGTCCTGGCTTCACGCTCAGTTAAAGGGAGGCAGAGCAGCAAGAGCACTAAATGTTCTTGGATCTAGTGAAATTCATTTACTGGAGCCTTTCGATGGTCCAGAAGTGAAGAGAGGAAAATCTAAAATGATTAACCAAGCAAGCCCTTCCAGTAAGTATTATTTTCACCTGCACCTAAAAATGTCACAAAATAATACATTTCTTTTGCTCTCTAACTTCAGTGTATTTTTCAATGTGATTCTAGAGGGCCTCTTTTTTTTTTTTTTTAAGTGAAATTATATGAAAAATATATAACTATTTTTTTAAGTTTCTAACAAAATATTTATTGTGCAAGACCCAGAAGATAAAGAAGATGCAACTGTTTTTCTTGGTTTGTTTTGAGGTTATTTACTTAGGACTAAGCACCTCATTTTTCTTGTGTAGAAAAAGTAATTATGCAGTCAAAAGAATTATGACCCACATACTTCAAAACATATGAAAAATGTAAAACTTTATTACATACATTAATTTCTAACAAAAGATGTCTCCAGCATCAGTGTAACTGGTATAAGGCAGATAACTGATGTATGGTATATTTGTTGATGTTCCTCCCAAATGGGTTTTATAAAGGCAAACAAACAAATAAACAATTTCTTTCGTTATGTCTCTCTTTCTTGTATAAATTTCATCAGTCTCATACAGAGGACTGAAATCTTAGAGGAGTGAGTTGTCTGCGGATTTATTTATATTTTCTTTATTAAGCTAAAATATTCTGCTCAAGCAATATGTTCCCCATGCTTTCCTTTTATTATCTTCCCATCTCCTGCATTTCTCCAGCCAGGCAACCCCAGCTCTTGCCCATAGCACTGCTCAGGCTCAGCCTCCTCTCCGTGGGCAGCTCCCCCAGGCCCCTGGTTCAGGGGAGGCTGCAGAGCCAGGGCTGCTCTCGACATTCCGGTCAAGCAGTTTTCTACGTGCATTTGGAGCAGAGGTCTGTGGAGTACTGTTATTTCCCACCCCCTCCTTCTCCCCCCAGGCTGAATTTCTGTGAGCTGGGCAAGCTTATTCCTACTAAATCAGCTGGGCTGGGAGGCCAAGGCAGGAGTTGTAAAACCGAAGTTCACAGCATCCTTATCTTTAGCTGAGCCACTTTAACTTTCTAACTATACATCTGGGTACCATATCCAAGAGGAAAAGGATGGCCATTTAAAATGTCAAGAATAACTGCAATCAGTTTTCCTCAGTGCCTCTTCAAGAAACAAAACAAAATTGAAGTGTGAAAGACAGATTCAAGGTAGTCTTATCATTTTAAATGAAAAATGAAATCCGATTTTTTAAAAATTGAAACAATGACCTAATCAAGGAGAGACTTAATCTCCTTCTAACACGTGTGTTTATTCGTCCTTGCCATTTTCAATGCAATATTTAAATATAAATATGTAAATTTACCATTTTTAGGCAAACCTTCAATTCCATTGATAGATGTGAATAGTACTAGAAGTCCAGAGGAAAAAGGATTCATGGCATCCAACAAATAATACACACAAATATGTACTGGCAGTTTCTATTTCAGCCATGCAGAGTTATCACACTGGTTCAGCCAAATACAACCTCCTGCATCCTGATTTAAGTACAGTCCTCCTCCAGAAAAGATCATTTCAGTATTTCACAGTGCCTTGTCAGGGTTTAAGGACTTTACGGAGAAGCTTGGCAGCTTCTCTCAGAGAAAAGGGCTCCACTCATGTCTCCTTGTGGTTTGCTCTTGGCATGTCTGGACACCAAATGGGAAAGCTGCAGGAATGGCATAACTAAAGCTTAAGATCTTACATTAATAATGATGATGCAGTTCATTTGTGTCTTGGTCCTTTTTTATATGGCCTGGGCTCAGCCAGGTGTACGGAAGTCTTCAAAAAGCATAGAAATCCCCAAATAAAGTTCTGGGTTTGACCTCACTAAAATCGGCGGAAGTCTGAACTTGGTGTAACCTTGAGGCCCATCTCTAATTGAAGTGTAGTATTTTGGGAACTCAGGACAAAGGGGAGGGAAAGACCTATTTTAAGTTTTACCTAACACAGGAGAATCAAAGCAACCCTGATGGTTCGCAGCTTTAGTTCCAGCAGCCTCCCCCAGCCCCTGAGATTTCCTCGGGTACTTGCTACCTTTAAAAGCTGAAGCCACAAGTCTCTCTGCTCTTTTTCACCTCCTTTAGTCCTCTCTCTCTCTCTCTCTCTCTCCTCTCACTAACCATGAAAAAAAGCTTTCAGTGTTTCAAACGTGCTCATCACAGGTATCAGGAGAAAAGTGGACTAGTGCCAGGTCTCAATGGCTTGTTTGTTTGGGGGTTGAAATCTATCCCCTCCCATTTCAGGCGTCCATCGGCTGAGCCACCATTTGACATGCCCAGCCCCAACAATCACAGGGGCTTGGTGGGTTAAAAATGCTAGGATTTCATTTTATTGCAGGGATATTATTCATTCTTGGGAAGGTTCAAAAGTACATGCGTCAACTTATGTCATCAGGGTCAAACAAAGTGGCATGCAGAATCCTAGCCAGATTGCATCGGCGGAGGCGTCTGGAGGCAGAACCAAGAGCAAGGAGAAAGAAAAATGTTTCTTAGGATGTACTCTGGATCACTTCATCCTTTGGAAAGGGAAGCAGGGCAGGAGGTAAAGGATCCCCTCTGAGCACATTGCCCTGAGCAGCGTGAATTGAAATCAAGTTGTGCAGATTTCACTCTGAATTTCCACTGCTGCTTGCCCGGTGACATGTCTATGGGTAAGACTATCAAACAACAATGCCTCCTCAATTGCCAAAACGTGCCTCCAACATACACCAGCAAGCCCACAAGTACACACAGACTTTCACAATAATAGCATTAGATGCCATTAACAGGCTTTAGCCTTGTTTCTTTTCAGTGGAAAAACTATTTGACATCTCTCAAGCCCAGGCTCAGCACTGCTTGACCCTTTCCCTTCCCTGCCTACATTAAAAGAACAGCTAAATAGCTGCGGCAGTGCGAGCCAGCCCCTCCTCGCTCCAGGTGTCTGTATTTTACTTAGGGCCCCAAGCTTGATTCAGCTCATACAGTTTCTGACAAGCTTCAGCTGGCCCTCGTCACCAGACAGGCAGATCAATTAACAGAGGGATTTTTCTTCCCTAGCTCTCTTCCTGGACCTTTAACCCCTTGTGTGTCCTAGCACTCTGTGAAAGAAGGGCTGAAAGCAAGCCCTAAAAAAAAAGAATTTCCATTTACAGCTTTTCTTTTTCCTCCAGAATTCCTTCTGCTTTTGCTTTTTCTAGCCATCTCAGAACCTCACCTTTCTGCAAATATGCTTCTGTTTGTTCAAAACTTCAATTTGTTTTCCATCAGAACTGAAAGTTTTAAAATTCCCTTTCCCTCTTTCTCTCTCTCTCTCTTTTTATTTTTCTCTTCACTTCATATTTTGTAACCAAAAATATTGTTTTATTTGGGGTGTAAAATTCTTTTCCTCTTGTTCATATCACCTTCTCTTTTTCAGTGCACCAATTTTTTTCAAATTGCAACATGGAAATAACAAATTTTGGCTAAAGAGGCAAAGGAAAACTCTGGAGCTGATGTTTTGCAAGATTTCTTGAAAAGTCATCAGAATTCAAATGACAATTTGTGGATGGGAATGAATTTAAAAAAAGGAGGGGGTAGAAGACACCAAGGCAAGAATATTATGTTCATAAACTACAAAATAGAAAACAAATGAAATAAATTTTAAACTGGACAAAAATCAGAGATGGTTACAAATTGCTCCATGAAAAAGAAACAATGTCAACATCGACAGTTTTTTTGGAATTTAATTATACCTCCATTCATCTTTGGTGAGTGTACAAGAAAGCACGTCAAAAGCATGAAGAGCTCCTTCAGCAACAGCAAAACATAATAAATAAATTTAATTACCAATGATAATAATTAGACATTTCTGTGAAAAACAGTTCCCAGAACTACTGAAAACTATTGAGAAAAATAAATGTTATGGCTAGTACAGGAAAACCCATTTAAATGCATTGATAGCAATAAATAATTTAAAACTAGTGAGGATTTTTAATTTTTTTTTTACTTTTTGAAAAAGCTTTCCTACAGTTCCTTAGGACAAACCTATACTTTTACTCAAACAAATGGATTCTGCCCATCACTTTAGTACCAAAATAGTACCACAGCAATAACGGCATGATAATTAACAATAAATTAATGGTAATAATTAACGATAAACACCAAGCAACCTGTCAATCTCAGAAAGCTGCAGCAACCCTTTACAAAACAGCAAATCTAAATGTGAAGAAGCAAGCATTGCTCTGCCTATAAATGGCTTTCACTTGGTGAATTCCATTTTGGCTTTAGCACACATCCTTTTATCAGGCAGACAAGAGTTTTAACTCTTCCTTGGTAGAGGTGATAGTTTCCCACTCTCTTGTCTCTGGATGAGGTATATGTGTTTTCTCAGGACAGGAAAAAAAAAAAAAAAAAGAGAATGAAAAATCCCCCACCAAAGTGGGCATGACACGTGAGGTGCCAGGCAGAGATAAGAGATAAGGGTATTGCCTCTTCTCTGTGCTTTGTAGTGCACAAGTTTCTTAGCAAGGCAGGAGCGGGAGGGCAGCTGGTATTCTTTCACTCTATATGGGAAATCCTTACTGAGAATTTGGGAATGAAGCATTGTTTCTCGGGTGGATGGGTGCTGTTCAACATTTTCAAGCTGTTAGAAAACATGAAGTTGTCGCTGACACAGACTGGGGAGGCTGTAACTGGTGACGACAGGACACTGATGCACAAAGACAACAACGAGGCAGGGGAAGTGTAAAATGATAACTTTGGGTAAACAGAGTCCAGGGGATAGTTACAGGAGGGGATGACTCTCTTCTGGAATGGAATGGCTCCAGAAGGAACATGGCAGGATGCTGGCTGGACAGCTACATGTTAGCTCTGTAGCTGGGAGGGTAACTTCAGTCCTTAGGATATGTAAGCAAGGGGAAGCCTGAGTTATATTATCTTTTTCTGTGGCACTGTTGTGACCACTAATGGAATCATTCTGGTGCCTATGTTTAAAGAGGTTTTTGATAAATTAGAGAGAGGAGCCAAGGGAATGGCTAAAGGACTTGAAAACACTGCGAGGATTAGAAAACAATTGTGAGAGGCTCAAGAAGCTCAGACTGTTTAGCTTAATAGAGAAAAGGTTAAGGATTGACTTGACCACAGTATACAAGAACCTTCAGAAGAAACAGAATTTGATGGAGAGCTCTTCAGCTTAACAAAGACATACGTAAAACAAGATCTAACATCTAGAGGTCAAAGCCAGATGAATTCATGCCAGAAATTACGGGGAATTTTTTTAACTATGAGAGTGCTTAGCAGTTTACTGATTATTGTGGTGGCTTTGCCATCAGGATAGTTAGAAGGTCTGCTGAGATATAGAGAATCATAAAAAACCTTCAAGGAGTCCTATGGCCTTTACTAGACAGAGAGGCAAACTAGGTAATGCCCTTGCTTCTTTCTGCCTTCAGCATCCACAAATCAAACATCTATACATTATGTCTAAACACTCGTAGCTATCGTCAGTGATGTGTAACAGTGTGCCTGTAATTAGAAAATCCCAACTTTTGGTCTGTTCATGTTTTTAAACTGCTACCAGGAAAAATGGGGAATACAGAACATGGCTTTCACATGGCACACAATGCTGAAAACTTTCTAATAAATTTGTTGATCCTTTCAGATCATTGCCGATGATAAAAACCAGTGACCTTCAGGTTTTAGTACTTTACAGTGTAAGCACAGAAGCCCAGAGAAAATCTTCCACTTCTACCTTTTAGTCAGATGATGCCCAAGTTTCACTTCTTAAGTCTAAGCATGAAGCTTGCCAACAATTAATAATGCTGTCCTCAGATGGCCCCAGAGGGAAGCTCAATGAGTATAAAATAGCAGGGTATTTTTGAAAGGAGTTGTTAAATGCATCACCACAAACTTTAAAAGTGAAATCTTGAAAATGAAGAACTGCATTATCAGTGCTGACCTGCTCTTAATCTCCTGCCCATCACAGAATTCATTAAAATATGAGTCTAATGAGCAAAATGAATGCATTCTTCTGCCAAGGCTTTGATAAGTCCAAAGAGTATGCCTGTCCCATCCTTGAAATGCTCTGCATGCACAGTCATTTACTGTGGATTGGTTTCTTGTTGAATCAACATGGTTTGAAGATATTGCCCCTTTGAAAGTTGAAGCTAGGATGAGAAGTGAAATGGGCTGATCAATCCTGTGGTCCCAAACATTTGTCAAATGGGATTTAATGAAAGAGGAGTGGCCTTGCTAACATGCTAAATCCAGCCTGTAATCCCCAGTGTAACAAGAAAACAAAGACATTTCCATCCCCTCTTATATCAGGAATAGACATAGGATGATGGAATGATGTGAACGTAAAATAATTGTACACACAGAAGCTTATGCAAAAAGGCTTTGTTTGGAAGTGCTGGAAAGCCACTCACCCTGAAACAATGGGGCAAATTAGCATGCATCCAGCCCAAGGGTGCAAGCAGCACACACACGCACTCCCGGTGACGGATGCTTAGCTCTTGCTGGGAGGTCACCACTACGAATCTTTCTTGAGAAGGCAGCATGTCAGATTTCAGACACTTTCGCTACAAATGGGCTTTTGCAGCTCAAAGGAGGAGAGGGGGGGAGCTTTTCGATCCAGATAATAAAGTCCATTTACATGAAAAGATGCCGCCTTCAATGACATGATTAATTTCGGAAATACCTGGCATCTGAATGAAGTAAAGACTTCAAGAGATGACTGATGATGAGAAAAGATAATTAGGCAAATGTCAAGAGTCAGTGTTTTGATTGGTGACTGAGAGGCTGGTCTGACTAGGTTATCGTATACTCATTCCAGATGGAAATGAAAGGTCTTTGTAGAGAGAGCAGGGTGATCCCTTCATGGTTAAACATAAACTCTGCTTAAGTCTAGACCTTCCTAGGTTTTCCTCCTGGGAAGCCCTTCTGGCCCAGCAAGTGCTCTACCTGCATGGTACTGGACTAGGCTTGCCCTGTCTGAATCTGAAGATATTTTAAACACCAACAATGTATCTTGCATTTAATTACTGCAAGGCTAGAGATGTCAGCCTTTCCAAAACATCCTGGACTGGCTTTTCCCCAGTCCTCCAAAGCCAGAAGATAATACAGCCATTTTGCAGAGAGGCCAAGAGATAGTTCCTTTCCCAGACGGAAATATCCCTCCTCAGCTCCTCGTCAAATGCCCAGGGTAGCAAATGCCATTGAATGCTGGTGCCCTCCACAGGACAGATAAAAAACCAAAGAGGATGCCGGGGATTCCAGCGTGGTATAGTCTGACAGGATTGCCCTGTTGAGATTGACGGATTATCTCCCCTTCACAAAGAGGGAGCATTCACAAGGCCCTTTCCCTAATCCATCATGGTGCTCTGGGCTGTGCTTCCCATCGCTTGCCCGTTCTCCTTGCCCGCTGCTTTTGATTTGTGGGATATCCCGGCTTTGTGCAGGCGCATTTAATCCTCAGCAGGAAAACCGCCGGCACTCAGAGACCTCGCTGGCTTTCTGAACTGGCTGGGTGTGCAGAGGAGCTCAAAGCACCTATCTCTCTATTGTTACAGTGCAGACCTGGCTCATCATCCATTGAAAGACCCTCTCTGCAAAGGCCGGCTCTCAAGAGCAGCCCGCGAAGCGCCCATCTGATAAGTCATACCTAATTTGGCCAGCCATCCAACGCTGAGGCTGCTATTAGTTAATCTTCATATAATTTGTTGAAGTAGGCTTTATGAAGTACTGGAAATAATTGTCTCCCTCCCCCCCTTCCGAATCCCGCGGCCGTGCACAGTTAGGGGTTTAATAACAGACTGTATCACGCAGTCAGAACCGGTGAAGGTTTTATAGCAGTGCATTAGCCAGAGGTGGATAACCTATCTCTAGGGGCTTGATTGACTGGAAACATATTCTTAGCCTGCCTAAAACTGCTTAGAGTGTGTCACGGAGGTCCCCCAAAATAAAACGTTCAGTGTATTTAGTGAAACCCTACACCCTAAGTACATGTAAGGGCACTGTAAGATACTAATTAGGTTGTAACATAAAACACCGTAGAAAGCAAAGCTTGACATACTAAAAGAAAAAAAAGTTTAAGCTCTGGCCAGCTCTTTCATGTTAGAGAAATACATTAAAAATATATTCACAGCAAATATACTGGGGTTTTGAATAAATCTGTTTCTCATAGTAGCCCATATTCAGAAAGGATAGACATTGCTCATTGTGGAGAAATTTCTACATAAAATTGTCCTCAAATATTAGAAACTATGCTTATTTGCTTTTCCTATTAAAAAATATAAAATCCACTAGCATTAAGATCAGCAAACAATCATTATGATGATACTGGTTAAAATATGACTGGTGAGCTCCCCTCCCACCCCCTCTCCATCTTTTCCCAAGGAAATACCAGATGAAAATATTGATACTGTGTGATGGCATATAAAACTGCTATAATAATAATAATTTCAGAAGGTTAACACACCCCAGAATTCTTCCCTTGAAATTTAAAATTAAAAGCACTGGTCAAACACCTTTCAGTGAAGCACTGGCACAAAGTTAGATTTTTTAAGGTGAAAGTCTTTGGCTCTATCTCAAGAAATAACCTATCACCTATAAAAGCAATGTTCTATGTCCTTTTTCACCATCTCTAAATTCTGCAATTCTTAGTATTTAATATTTTAAGCATTAGTTGTCAGTCAAAAGATTTTCTCCACGTTTGTGGAGGTTTCTTCTTTCATCTAGTGCCACTCAGCTCCATCACATTGTATAAATTGGAAACACTACCTCCTTAATAATGTTGGAATAAGTGTAATTTTTAAACATTTAAGTAAATGTTACTTAAATGTAATTACTAAACAAGTAATTATTTACTTGCATCATAAGTATTAACTATTAACATAAACCACATCTGAAGTACTGAAAGAAGTAGAACTCAGCATTGTCAAGCATAATTTCAATGTATCAAACAAAATTAAATGTACTTTTAGTTATCTAGAAAGAAAATATGGTTGTGATTGATCCCAATGCCTTTATTAACATCTCTAATAGTACATATATACATATATATATGTGTTTGTGTGTGTGTGTATAATTTGCATTGTGCCAAAATAACTATAGATTCAAAGATTAACTTACCACTACTAAAAGCAACTTTTCCAAAAGCCCTGCTCTTTTTGCACATTACTGAAAGGAATGAAGTGCTAATTTAATAAATATGTCACTAACTGTGTTTAAACTAAACACCATTAATGCATGTTTGTTGTTGTATGTGCATAAGGTTACAGATTGCAAACCCCTTACTAGGAAACAAGCTGCATTTTATCAATGAATATATTCTTTTTGGGGTTTTATGGCTTTGCTTTAATGTGGACGGTCACTTTCCTTCCTTTGTTTTGAAAGGTACAGTTTATATTTCTTCCCAGATTTAGTATTTCCCTTGAAGGTTTTTGTGATTAACAATATAATATTTTTATTGAGTTATTTCACACACAAATGATGGGGCCCGAAGGGTATTCTAGGTTTACAAGATTTTACTAATAACTATGCTCCCCTTTGTATTAAAGCTGCTAATTAGTGCTTTTAAACAGCTCAACATTTACTTCTTTGAAGGCACCATATAAAGGGCTGATATAAAACTGTTTATGTAGAAGGATATATAAAATAAGAAGGTGTTAAACCCAGCACAAATTGAGTGGTAGGGGGTTCCCTAAAGTGCTAATTTTATGTTTGTTTTCGTCTCATTTAAAGTTAAGATGTCTACATTGTAACAGTGCTGTGCAACACGCTTTACATACAGATTAAGCAAAATGTGTCAATTTATGAGCCTTATTTGCATGGAGAGGTAGTCACCAGTAGCTCCATCAGTGGTTTTATGCATGTGTAAATACACATATACATGCCTGTGTGTTTTCACATGTAGGGATCCAGAAGTGTGTGCTGGGTATACAAGGACATGTGAGTGCCCATGCACACACACACACTTTGAGGTCAATAGGATCTATCCTCTGTATGTCCCTGTATTTCAGATTTTATGCAAAACTTCAAGCTAATTAATTGTGTGAGATCGCTCATTAAAAAAAATTAAATATTTAATTTCATTTAAATATCTTTTGAGGTTTTAAAGCTACAGTTTGTTTAATTGGTATTGCTGAACTGAACTGATTTATACACACAGAAGATATAAGATGGCTGTAATCAAGAAATAAATGACTTATGAGTTGTATTTTATTCTTCTTCTCTCTAAGTTAATCTACAAAATGTTTCAGAAATTAATTTTAAAAAGTGGGAATTTTCATTAAAACATGCTGAATGAATACTGGAAAACTGCTCCTAAGGAAACTAAACATGAAAATCCGCATTTTTCATCAAAGCCATTGTTCACACAAATACAGTTTTGAAAAACATTTTAAAAATAATCTCATGAAGTAAATTTCTGAGTTTCACAAGGAAAAGTGAATTAAGTCAAAGCCCCAAGTGTCTATCTTCAGCTGACCCCACTTCTCTTCCTGAGAGTACCACCACATGGTTTTCTGACTTCTCTCCGTACACATCTATAGGATGTCACAGTATTGTGCAGATGTGACTGACCAGGTTCTGCAAGTGGGAGAGCTCAGTGCAGAATCCCACCTGAGCTAAGTGGTCCTGGTGCAATTAATCAGTTTCCAGGTCTTGAGCTAGTACAGGTGTACTCATTTCAGGGTTGACGTGCAAAATTGATGAAAATTTATTTATGCAACCCTGTGGCTGTGCATAATTATGTACTAAATGTAATTTACATACTACCAAAAGTGTCTGATGCAAACATTAAGATGGAGAATGTTAGTAAGGTAAAACTGCAAGAGGAGGTGAAAAAAATGCAAGACTATCAGGCAGGATAACAAATACATCACTGTCATCTCTTTAATGCTATATCTTATTGCAAAGAAATGGAGGTTAAGGACTAAATATGCACCCTCTGCATAGTATAGTAAGCTTCTTTGAGAGTTCCCTTCTTAAACTACAGTAAGTTATGTCTTTTCACTTTCAATAGGCAAGTATTAGGCATCAGCATCTGGCTATGCTGGCCAATGTACAAGCACATGCTAAAAATAGACTTTCCCCATAGATAGCAGTCTAAGTAAACTGTCTGTTCATGGAAAGATGATAACGTAAGAATATAAGCAATAGCATCTTTGTGGGTTGTTACTTCAAGAACAGTGTTTCGCTACCATGTTATGTTTATTTGGGCAAGTGTTTTTACTTTTGTAGCATCAACCACTTATTTTGCAACCCATACCACATATATTTTGGTCTGTTTATTTTACATGTATGTACAAAGGCAAGGGGTGGAAATGAATGGGCTAAACTCTAGATTTTCTTAGAATGGTTCAGAGTAAAATCCACTGTACCTTTTAAAAATTCTATTTCAAAAGGCCTGTTAAAGCCTTACATCATTCCCAAAGTATATGATCAGAAGCAGAAGTAGTAATGATGTCACTACTATTTGCATCTGATTTATGCCCCTTCACCACACACTGAAGTATTTAGAAAGGCACCTTTATTGTTTTGTGTTCAAAATTTGTCAAATTACGTCTATGATGCTTTATAGTTGCCACAGCATTAGACCCTGCACCAATCTCATTTTCATGGTCTTTGTTTCTCTATTCCTAAACTTAGCTTCCCCCAGAGAGCCTCTGGGAGCAAGAAAAATTGGAAAGTTGCCCTGACTCTCATTCTGCCCTGACATATGTGTTGGTATGCTTCAGAGCAGCCTAGAGGCAGCTTCGACAAATAACATCTGGCAGATTGCCTCTAAGACTTGCATTTATCCTGCTGAACTTTAGGCACACACACTGACGCATCTTTGGTTGGAGCCCATCACTTTGTTTCCTCTCTAGGCAAGAAGGAAAGGCAGCCACATCCAAAATGGACATCCTCAAGGCATAAGGGATTTGGTTTTCTTTATAAATTAATCTCATGAAAGAAAAGAGAAACGCAGTTATGATGTGAACTCTGGATCAAATAGAAATGGGAGAGCAGCTCTACCATTTCTCCTTTTTGTAACCTAGCTGTTAGGAAACCTAGCCATTAACCCACCGGCCTCGGCATTTTTACAACAGATTGATGGGTGCTGCTGGATTTTACTGCACAGTGTCAAAGAGATGTTCATAGACCAACATTTGCAAAAATCAAAACAGTTTGTCTCTGCTTTGTATTTCTCTTTTGCTGGTCTGTGAAGTAACTGCACTGAAGAGTTGCCTCACACTACTTCATGACAGTACAATTCTTAATAAATCCCACCTGACTGAAATGAATTAGGTCTGGGAATATGTGTTCCAGATTATTAACCAGCACCTTTGCAAGTAACTTACCATCCACATTTATTAAAGATATTGGGTGATAATTTGTGCAGTGTTCTGGATCTCTCTCTGGTCTAAGAATTATGGTAATTAGTGCTCTGAGAGAAGATGTCACTCGTATGTTTCTCAGGGTGCAGAGAATAGCATATCATTACACTCCTTTTAGATTTGAGATGGATAACTCCCAGACTATTCCTATTTTTTAACCTTGTGAATGGATGAAGGCTCAGAGCAGGCCAGGAGACCTGTGCTCCATCTCCAGCTTTGCCAGCACAAGGCACTGCACTGCTTGCTTTCACCTGGCCCCTCACTTTAAATTGCAAGTAAGAATAAAGGTCTGTTAAAGCTGGGTTTCAATTTCAGTAGGCACTTGCCCAGGAGGAAACACTAGGTGTCACGAACTCATGGAAGAAGAGGTACCTGCACCTACGATGCACAGTGCCAGGTGAGGATGTGATAATGATTCAGAGGGCTGTAAAGTCAGAGGCCACTCTAAAAGGAAGTCTCACTGAGGAATTCTGCCTGAGAATGATACAAGTAACAATGCTGCTGCCGTAGAGTGACCCCTCTAAAAAGTCCTTTAAGACCTTCTTAAAAGATGAAGAAAAGGGCAGAAGACAGTAAACCACCATCTGAATTTGGAGCCATCACAGAGCAGGTCTTCAAATTCTAGGAGATAATTTAGGAAAGAAGAAAATTACTAACTCCTCCAGGAACTTAATTAGTAAATTAAATTATTTAAATGGACTTTCACTTCCCAAAGCCCTCAGAATTGTGCCTGCGGCAGTCCCAAGTAATCAGTCTGCCAGAATTACCCAAAACAAAATGCCTAATAATAATAATAATAATAATACTCAAATCTCTGAGTTTCAGGAGACTTTTCAGACCTGAGCCACACTGATCCTGCAAGGTTATCTGAAAATCTCTGGCCATTAGATTCCTCTGCTGGGACATGATGTCTTCATACCACTTTCCTGGAAGAGAAAGTAAACTACATTGCCATATCTTTATTTCTGTGTGTACTCACACAGACACATAAAGGACTGTGATAACACTCAGCAGTTTCCTTCACCCTTCTGTGAATCTCCTCCTTGATTTATTTGAAAGCTATTTGTTAAACAGTGCAATCATTTCCACAGTGCTATTTTGGGGGATGAAAAAACCCCCAGCTTTTCCCTTCAACATCATATTCCTGCTTGACTTTCATCAAAGAGTTAAACAGCCAAGGGCTTTTAGCATCTCATTTCACTTACACACACAGGCCATTATAACCTGCATAAACAAGGATGACAAGTTGAGATTAATGAAGGTCCCAAAGTGACAGAACAATTTAATTGTCAGAAATCATAGGAGGTGAACTTTGCCAGTGTATTTATATAAGACTGCCATAGTCTAAAAACTTCCCTAATTGATTATGACCAATAAGTTATAACACTGGGAGCAGTTTTCTGGGGTACAAATATGAAATGACCCAAAACAGTTAATAGTGGTTGTAAGATTCATAATATAAGAATATTAGATTGATAAAATAAATGACCAATAACACTATGAAAATAATTGCAGTGTTTACACTTAAAAGTACAGCAGAGAAAACTGCAGCTCTGACAAAAGTCAAATGAAGTGGGCTGGCTTTCAAAAAATGAATTTCAAGTCAGTTAGGGAGTGATACGAGTACGGCAGAGGCAAGCAGGATCCCTATAGATGTGAAGTGCAATGCTGTTTGCTCTCTATCTCCCTTAAAAACTTTATTTTTTGAAAGAACACTAAAATTTTTGTGCCTTTTTTCCAGGAGGAATAAAAACAGTGCTGTGTAAGCAAACACACACACACACACCCACACCCCTCTGATAGTAATTAAAGGGGGGCAAGCCTTTCACTACTAACCTTTGAAAGAGTCATCGAGTAACTCAAAGCTCAAAGATACAACCTACAGATCTTTTTATTTTTGAATTCCACATGCTTACTCAGTTGTTGCCTGAATATTGCCTTTGGAGCTCACCAGCTCAACTGGAAGCCTGTTCAACCTGTTCCTTTGCCTTACTATGATCATATCTCCTTATTTTTTGCCTCCACATAGCCTGTCTTACATTCCACTTATCTCTTCTAGTCAGGCTTCTCCAATGATCCCAAGCAAATCATCCAAGCTAATTTGAATGATAACTCTTAGGGAGCTGCAATAACCTCTCTTTTATGTTTTTTTTTTTTTTTTTTTTTTTTTTTTTTTTTTTTTTTTTTTTTTTTTTTTTTTTTTTTTTTTTCCAGAAGGTAAGAAACTCACTGTGCTGGCAGTGTTACGCCTTCTAAATGTAAAGAATATCTCTTCATTCCAGTAATATTTTACTTAAATGGCTGTCAGGGATGGCTGTATAATTGATCTTGCCTTTGAGCAGGAGAAGAGAATATATGGCCTATGGAGTTTGCTTCCAGTCTTACATTTCATTGATTCTCTGATGATAAAGGCAAAAGGCAGCACTTCATGCATTTCACTCACATCACCTTGTAGCTGTCCCTCCACGTGCCTAAATCAGGCTCATTGCAGCATCTTACCCTCTCAGTTACAGCAGCATGTGTCAGCCTGGCTGTTCCAAACTTCTTCCCATGCAAAAAAATGAACAGGATACTGCAGCCCAGTATCCGTGCTCTGTTCCCATTAGATCAAAGGGAAAGGTAAATATAGCTGAGGCAGAAATTGTCTCCATATGTCATTTGCAGCCTAACTGGAGCTTTATACAATGTTACTTACTGTCACCAGCAATCTGTGAGAACAATCCCAATTTCTACAGGATCTTCCCCTTGTCATCCTTTTCAAAATCTTAGGAAACAGTTTTTATTTTTTTCCCAGGAATTTTTGTAAGCACAAAGTCTACATTTGCTTTTCAACAGGAGTTTGAAACCTTCTGTCCCAAATGTATTGCACACATTTTGAGTTCAGAAGGAAAGTACCCACATTTCAATTTAGATTAGTTAGACACCCCTAGATAAAAGCTGAGGTCTGACTAACTTTCCTTACAGCTGCTTTGAGCAAGGCATACACAGCACTATGGGCAAACTCTTCCGGCTCAAGTTCAGCCTCTCTTTGACAAACACGTTATCTGCAAGACTTTTAGCAGAGACTAAAAACTCCCCCAAAACTCTTGTTTTAGAAAATGGCCAGACAAATACCTTGGATAAACCTCTTTCAGAGAGCAGATAACTTCTAATTGCTGCTTGGCTGATGGTTTATGAGAAATGAATATTCAAAAATCACGAGGTCTTGGCTGATCCCTGGGGTATCTAATTCTTTGATCAGATAAATATAATTACTTCAAAAAAGAAGTATGTGTCTTGAAGGACTGGGAAAATGAATTCAAAATGTGCTCTCACAACCAGTTAAGGTTATTACAGAAAGGCTGAGCTTCTGCAAACTTTCCCCCCCTAAAATTTGTTGTGTTTTTATTTACACAATAAGAAGGAAAAGGAGCACAAATCTAGCAGCAGAGGGTTAACAAACTGTACGTTTTGGGGAAGGCCCATATCAAACTCCTCTTGAGCCACGTATGCTTTCAAGACTTTTACAATCATTAAAATCCTCAGCGATAACAAAAGCAGAGCTCCTTAACCCTCTGACATCATATCCTGCTGGAAGGTTGGAGCTCAGCTTGCAGAGGGGTTAGGAAGGACAAGCTACAAACATCATGCCTTGGCTTCGTCACTTTTACTTGGTAAGTCCAAAACAGTGCACTTTGACAGGCCCTTTATATGCAAGCTTGAAAAATAACCTATTTAGCATTCCCCAGTCCTAGCACATGATTTCAGTGGGAAACTATGCAAAAGATACTTTGGAAATAAATATGCACAAGAAATTACAACTCTGTCTGAATGACCCCCTACCTTGGAATGTCTAGAACTGTGAGAATTATAAGGTCAGGAAATATGTACAGGCCTAGTGCCTCGAAACGTTACTATTCCTTATTAGGAATCTGCACAGACATGGAAGCAGGAGTTGTATAAACTAAAAGGAAGATTTTTTTCCTGTCGCTTACATGCCTAGTCCTTGACCTATCCCATTTATAGTTTCCTTTAAGATACTATGCATTGCAAGTTCATTTGTTTCCTAGTAGTCCTCCAGCAGTGAGATTCAGCTGCAGCCAATATTGCAGACAGAGCAGGGCTATGTAAGCAGAAGCTTGAGATTTATATGCCTGTAAAATCACAGGTATTCATTTATCACTGCTAACAATTTTGAGCTCTGACTCTACAATTTCCAGGTAAAAGGTATCCTTACTCTCTGTCTGAAAAATCTTAAATGCAGACATATAGAACTGTTTAGTCTGCTTTACTATAAATAGGAGGTAATATGTTATTTCAAACAAAAAGCATACCATAAACTACATACTTAATTTTGACAGATTATGCTTTCCTATATATGGTATGGTCCCGCTGCGCTTTCATGGATCAAGCTCCCATTGACTTCAGCTGTCTCTCCTAACAGTGCAATTCCAAACATTGCCTTTTGTTGCATTTCACACCTTTGGGGTTTTTTCATAATCCTTTTCTCTGCATAAAAGCACTGTATTCTGCAATATCCAATTGTAGGCTTGCACAGGCAGCACAAAAGCCTCTTAAGAACTGAAAAATGCTTGCAAGAAGAAATTCTCTCAATTTCTTTTCCTCTCCCCCTACCAGTCAAATAGTTAGACAAACTGTTCTCAAAATTAAGGAGAATTCTAGTGCTACAGATCACCCCCAAAATCTGCAAAAGAAAAGAACAGCTTTTACATAGTAGATAACCTTTCAGCCAACATTCCTCTCAGCATCCCCCTCAGTTTGCAGTTAAATTGCACTGTGTGTTTATTCTTCTAGTGAACAGGCTCATTATATGATTTAAAAGTGTTAGTGTACACAGCACTGACATGTCCATTACATCCATGCACACTGACACGCAGATTAGAGAGAAGTTCAGGTTACCCAATTAAGAATTTGAGCTGCATTTTGGAAACGGAGAAGTGGGAGGGAGCTCTGGCTGGAGTATTTCAGTCTACACACTGACAAAAACACTGTTTGCAGAATATTGGTCCACCAGGCCCAAACAGAGGCAATGGGAAGGAGCATGGGACTGAGGAGAAAGACTCTAGCACAAATATAAATAAAAAAATTCCATCTCCTAGTTTAGCCTCTAAGAATCAAAAAAAAAAATGGGACTGAAAAGAGGAGATGGAGCTTGTTCTCCTGCCAGTGCAGAAGTGTGGTCTGCAGGATGATTGCAGCCTGCCTTGTCCCTGCATTTCACAACCACTTTACATCCTGCCTCCTTGCTTGCAGCAGGACTCCTGCTTTAGGCCAAACAGGCCATTAACACAAATATAAATTTAAAATTAAGAAATCCCAAACAGCAAGCAAACTCTGCTATACCAGGCATATGGCCCAGCCAGTATTTATTTTCTCAGTGCTTCATAGCTGTGGGGTTGGGGTATGTTTTGCCACATAAACCCTTTTGATTTGGTAGCCTAACATTGATTATCAGAGATTATCAGCTTTAATTAAAAAAACCTAAAAATAGTGTAAGATGTTTTCTGAGCCTTTAGTTAAGCTGAAAACCTAAGTATTATAGCTGTCAAAGATGTCCAGTGACTTAGAACACAAAGATTGAAAAAAAAAAAATCTCCTGAGGAGAGATTAAGGCTTTTGTCTTTGGCACGACCCTTGCAAGTGGCTGAAGGCACAATTATGAATGCTGGGGGCTGGCAGTGTTGCTCAGCACACGTATAAATAACTCACGTGCTGGGGGACAGCAGCACACTTCTCTTGGTGCTTCAAGACTTCCCCTTTTTTCCCTGGTAAGGTCTGTGTCATGAATCATTTCAGGTTACCAGGAGATTCTTCCCTGACTTCAACAGGGACAGAATTGAACCTTAAGCAGTTGTCAGAGGAGGACACAGATAGAGGCAGCTCTGGCTGCTTCCATTTTATTTAAAGATGTTGTTACGTGCTTTGACAGTTCAGCCCTGCACATTTAAACATTTGGTTACTGTAGCTTTAGTGAAAGTGATTCTCTCTAGCAATACAAATCTCTGGTTACCAAACATTTACTTTATGCTCTCAAAAAGATAATCTAACAACATCCAGAGGTTTCTGTTTCCAAATAAAATGAATTCACAGTATTCCCTCATGCTATTGTTACAGAGTGTACAGCTAAATTTAACTCCTTTATCTCTTGCTGATCTTTCAAATAAAGTTCATTATTGTATCAGGTATGTTCGTGGTTAGCAATGATTGTTTAATATTAAACACCCTTTGCCAATAAAGCTCCATACATAATTGACTGTTAAAATCTTGGTTACAGTTGCTCCAATAATAAAAGCTATAATTAAAATCACATTCAGATTTTCAAGATAACCACATTGGCCTCACTCACACAGAAAGTAGGACTTTGTAACTGTCATAAGGACCAGAGCAAGACCATTTCTGAGTGGAAGACTTCTTCTGTTTTAATTGCTGTCTCCTTTGGGAAGAAGGGGACTGGAATTTCAGTGCTTTCAGGCATATTTCTAGCTGATCAAATTCTTTCTAAATCTAGATGAGCTTCTGAATAGAGATACTAAACTAAAAAATCTATTCCATGTTTTATTTTAAATTCCTGCAGTGTTTCATAACAATATTTTTCTAATATTTTTTCCTAACATCAACAGGTACGCCTTATATATTTGAATTGAACTATTAAGAGCATAATATACATACGTTTTATATATATATATATATATATATATATAAAAAATAGCAAACTTTTCTAGTGGGAGGTATCTCTGCACACGTCAGGGGAGTTGAGAATGGGTATCTTCAAGGTCCATTCCAACCCCTAAATATTATATTATTATAATATAATAATATTTAAATTATATAATGTTATTTTATTATTGATAAGCCACAATGATTTCATGAATTTTAAAACTTGCTCTATTCCTTCTGATGCTCTTTTTTCTTCTTCTTTCCCGTCTATCCCCAACTTGAAAAAAATTTAGGTAAAATCTATTCATACGTATTTGAGTTTGGAGCAGATGATGGTATTCTTTTCCTAAGATACAAGTGATAAAATTTTCTCTTCTTGTGACTCTAGCTGATTGCCAACCAAAGACATCACCCTGCTTGGACATAATGTGGCACAGTGAAGACTTAATGAGTCATTACTAAGAACATTGAGATTTGATGTTAAAAATTGCAGTGGTTTAAAAAAGCAAATCAGTGAATTTAAGAAGTGAACTCTGTGGCATGCTTTTTTTTTTTTTTTTTTTTTTTTTTTTTTTTTTCACCACATAAGAAGGAAATGATTACTTGAGCTGTAGATCAGCTACAAACTCCCAGGGTAATGCACAAAGACACACTTTCTTACCCATCAGTGCAAAGCAAGTGCTAAATAGCTGTGCCCAGATACTTCATTAGAAACCTGGACCTAAACCTGTAACTAGAAACTGGAACTGTAATCCTGCAAGCCACAGGACACACTCCTTCCCTGGAATGGAAAGAAGTTCAATCTGTGATTGTTCTCACAGCTGATTCAGGTGCAACTCTGTGTGTTTCACTTTTATGTAAAGTACATCATAATATCTCTCCTTACTCTTAAGGAACTGCATAAGTATGTACTAATAATAGCTAAAAATTTACCTCGTGGCAGAGTCTAACTGAGCAGCCAGCCTCCCTTGTGGCCCATTAGGGGCAGATCTGTAAGCAGTGACACAGAATTGTCCTTGCTCTGGATCTTTCACCATGTCAACCAAATATTCTCAGATATGCACCTCCCAAAAAATATACACCCCACAAAAAAAAATTCAAGTTAACCATAAACTGCATAAAGAAATCTAACATAGTAGTCTGCTCCAGTCCTCTATTTATCTTCCTTCTCCAAATATTCTTCTTCACGGTACCAACAGGAACAGGCAACTATCACAGCACAAATGAAGAAAATTTCCCTGGTCATTTAACCTTACAATAAACCATTCCAACCAAACTTTGGCAGAATGAGATGCATGGAATAGACTCTTTTCTTGACTCAGTCCCCGAAGCATCATCCAATTTTCTTAATATTAACATTACAAAGGACTAGAGGCTGAACTCTTCTTTCTTCAAATAAAGAATGCACATAGGGAAACTAAACACACTACATGTTCAAAGGACTAGAAATAAACATTATTAAGTGAGAAGGGTAAATGAATAAAGTTCCTACCAGAAGACCAGTTCACTGTCACCAGGACTTCAGCTGCTGGCCAATATTTCAGCCAGTGTCCACCAGTGTTATTCCAGGCACTTCTACCACACCGCTCCAGTTCACATCCTCCTAGGAACTTTGCACTGGAGCCTGCAATTATGGCTAGGCAGTTTTGATGACTGAAGGGTTTCCTACTCATAATGATGACCACTAGGTCATCCTGAAATATTCCAGGAAAGTATTTCTGTCATCTGAGATCCCCTCTTTTCTCCTCCTTGTCCTGTGTTGATCCCACTGCGGCTGTCTGAAACTTTGTTCCCTCTTCATTCACCTGTTGAGGCCCTGTCTTGGGGGGGTTAACTGGGGTGGCTGTGTCACTGCTGCTCAGCAAGAAAGAGATATTGCCAGTTTTTGAATTGCTCCATGCTGGGTGCAGTGAATTTAGGAAAGACTTGATGATATGCAGTTATTTTGCAATTGCACCATTATGTTCATCTCCTCTGTTCAAGCGAGTGAACACCACCGTGTTGCTTCTGAACTTCCTTGCATTTTAAATTTATGCCCAAAATTTTCATTGGGAAAGCCATTTGGTGTTTCCATTCAGAAATAAAACCCATTCATTTTTATGAGGGTGATGTACCAGGCTAAATAAAAATAATATTATGTGGCACTTCAGAGTGAAAATGAGCTTGGGGCGAATTCAAAACAGAGCGACCTACAGAGTGCTGACCTACAGAGGACCTGCCCTTCCCCTGCACCTTGGTACATGAAATAAATAGGGCAGTACTGGGTTTGGTAGCATCCATCTCATTGCATCATGACAAAGTCTCCTCTGCTATCATGTCAGGTTCATCATTTCTGTTGTTGTACATTCCTTGCTGAATTTGCACAAGGAAAGGTGGGCATCCTTGTGTATCCTGGGATGCCAAAAGAGAAGTAAATTTCACACCTAGTCCCCCAGTTTTCCCTCACATGTCTGTGGTGAGACTTTAACTTCATCTGGTGAGCTCTTAGAGCCTGACAAATCATCTTTATTCAGTGGCAGGTCTGAGCCTCTCACTGTAATAACTGACCCACTCCTCCCCTCCCCATCCAAGAAGTGAACACATGATGTATGTTTTAATGTAATACAGGGCTCCCCTCATTGCATCTCCTTCATTCAACAGCTTCTCCTATCTGGCACCAAAGCATGATTAAATATTAACATGGGGTGGGTCCTATTATTTCCTGACTTCCAAGAATCCATTGGTAAATTGAGATCTAGCTGCTAAAAATTTCTGACACAACATAATTTGTATTGAACCCCCTTTCCATGCCAGAGTGCCAGTGTTAATAAATCAGGCTGTTCACATTGAATAAATCTATTTAAATACTTATAAAATATTAAAGATGCATTTGGGAAAAGCCTCTAAGGTGATTGTTGCACCCATGCACCTCACGGTAACTAATTTATTAAAGAGTTTGCAAACCTGGGAAGGAAGGGAAAGAAAAATGGTTTCATAAACCAAGAGCAGAAGCCAATTTTTCAGCTCAGATGATGAAAGGAAGCATGCATTTCTAATCAAAAAGACAGATACGCCTTTTCTCTCCCACCATTCCCTCAACAGCAAAGTGCCTTTTCATCATCAACAACACTCCATTCCTAATGTCTGCTGAGGCCTTTCTGCACCTTCTCCATACACTAGTAATGTACACACAGCATCCCTTTGAAACAAGAGCCCATTAGCCGTGGCAGACTACCTTTTTACATGAAGTCCTTCCGTTGGTAGTCATCAGCAGAGTGCTAAATCATCCCAACTGGGCATGCTCACATCATGGCAGTGGGATAAACACATATTTAGAGCCACAGAATGAAAATTGCTTTTCTACCTGTCTTGAAAGTTAGGTTTTTGGTTTTGTTTTTTTTTTTTTTTTTAGGAAAGGTCATAAACTACACAGGGAACATCTAGCTCTCCTCTCTCACCTCCTTCCCCCCTCCCTTAAATACAGATTTTTTAACAAATCCACTCTTGCTTACACGCAGGTCATCTGTAATTTTAGACCTTCCACCACCAGCCAGTCCTTTTTAAAGATTACATAGTAAATGTGACCATAAATTTGCCCCACAATAAGAAACAAGTTGGAGCATGCCCTGCAAGAGGGATTTATGTGATTGTTTTCCTTCCAGTGGGTGTGGTGAAGGGATATAGAAACTGTCAGCAAGAGCAGCAAGCAGGGTGATACTTCACAATAGCTACCTGAGTAATGCAAGAGAGATTAAGCCTAAATTGAGGACTGCCATTTCAGAGGACAATTAATTTTCAGGCTGTTGTAAAAGCTCTGTTGACATTTCTCAGCAGAGATTTTGCTTCTCAGTAAGGGTTTAAAGAGCTTTATTCCATCGAGCCTGTGGTGCTGCTGCCTTTCTTTGGACTAGAAAAAGCTCATTTCTCTGACATGCAAGCAAGCTTCTGTGCATTTTGTCAAAATCTTCTAAATCTTCACCTGAGAGCCCCTCTCAGACTCTTGACAGCTGCTTTTCCATAAGCATCTGCTTTGGTATCCTGATGTAGTTGGGAAGACCAAAAGTGAAGTAACCAAATGGTAAGCAGCAGCCTCCAACTCTATTTGGGCAAGGGTCTGCTTGTATGACCCTTTTTCTAGACCCTTTCTTTTTAACCCTAGCAAGCACCAAGGAGCACAATGGGCTATACCTAGGCATGGGAACTCTGCTAAACTCCAACTATGCCATGTGTGGGCAAAATGCTTTTCTGCATGCTCAAGCCAGCCTCCAAGCCAGTAACGAATTTTACCACAAACCATGAGAGATGATGGTTCCAGATCCACAAAGAGAAACTCTGGCCCCTGCTTATAAAAAATGCCAGTATTCCTTTTTGTTTTGGTCCCATTCAAGCTCTATGACAACAGGAAAACAGACTAAGATCCCCTAAAACTATTTGGCCGGCATGGCCTGAGTCATGTTCTTTCAAGAAGGTGCCTAAAAGGAGCTGCCTAAGCAAGCTGCTGGGCATCTCAGTGAATCCAGAGACAAAAAATGAGGGAGCTAAACTTTGGAAAAGGTTTTCTGCTACAGTGAGGCCAGTAGGAAATTCCAGATCATGGTACCTGGCACTACACATCCCCATTGAAAGTGGTTTGCCTTGATGCTGGGTTCAATTTATTACCAATGACAAATTGCCTGTCAAAACACAGCTGCTTTGTAGGAATATACAATTGTTTGTGTACAAAGACCAAAGGATGAAAGGGTTAATTATCCAACAAACTCAGGCAGAAGGAGAAAAAAGTTTAAAGCCCAGGGAGGTTATCATTGCCTTTTGCGCAGGCTGGTTTTAATCACTTTCTTGTACCTCTCCCTGACTTCATTTATCAAACCTTCACATAAAAGTTGCAAAGTGAGGTTATTCAGCGGATACCTCCATTCATCTCGCATGATTGACCAGCGTGGTTTGCAGCACAAGCCAACCTGGATGATGGCATTCCTCTTGTTTTCATTGCACAGCCTGCTTTCATTTTATGCTGTAATTCCGTTTTCACAAAACCATAACCAAGCAGGCTGCAGATCCCAGGTTCCAGATTTATTTACAAACAGGCCTGACCAGCCCCCTCTGCCTTCTCCTGTTATCTGCTTCATGCAGCTTTGGATCTTACCGCCAGGAGTCTGGGGTGGATTAGCACAAGATAGGAGCTAGATCCGATCTAACCAAGGGATGTAATCAACCCGGGCTTCCACCCCCACTCCTCATCCTCCACATAAATCCAGGTCATGCTTGCACACAAACATTTCATGGGAGATGCTGTTTGATACTTTGTGACTTTGTAGGAGTTGACCTCAGGCAGGTAACAGAAGTGCTGGTCTCATTTGACAGAAGTGGGTAAGCTGCTGTACCAGGCAATTCGGGAGAGAAATGAAGAGGGCATGTATCTTTTGAGGCTTTTCAGGAGCTGAGGATCACAATTTCTGCACCTCCACCAGATGGGCTATTAAGGTGAATGAGGCAAATTATAGCTACTCATTAATCAAGGAGAGTATATATGAGTGAAGAGCAAGAAGAGAGCAACTGGTCTAACTCTGAATTCTAACTCTCTGAATTAAGGCAAATAAGGCCACATTGGAATTTCATCCACTGGTAAGACTTCAAAGCTGATCACTAGGCAAAATATGATAAAAACCTTTTCCTTGCCTTTTGTGGGAGTAAAACCACCAGAATCTGGATCCTGCTGATTACTAAACACCTGATTCACATATAATATTAAAGGTTGGGGTTTTTTTGTGCAGCTCAGGAAATTCAGCTGGGGTAAATCAGCATATTGATGGCACTGAGTCAGTTCACACCACTCCATTTCAAAGCTTGAAACAAATATTTCCTTTGGAAAACGTACATCTAGTGAGAAAAACCCAGCCAGTGATTATGTAGAGTTCCTGTTCATCTGTACGGTTCATCTGTAGTCACTTTCTAGGTGAAAGGCCTTTCAGATTAATGTAGCATTTCCATCCAAACAATCTGGACCACTTTGGGTGAAAAAGAGGAAGGGCTATAGCTGACCAGGTCTTTGTTCTATTTAAAACATTCCAGTAAGTTTTCAACCACAGAATATGGCAACAGAACTGATCACAGGGGAAAACACAATTAAAATACCTTCCTGCATTTTGCAGCCACAAAATCATTGGCAAATCACCATAATCTGGCTTTGCTGAAGTGGAGGGCATGAGTCAATGCACCAGGAAAGAGTTTCAGCTAAGTACTTTTCAAACTAATAACTTTGCTCAGGACAGCTCAGAGCTTTTTATAGCTTCCCCCAATGACACTGGGATCCATGAGTGACTTCTCTTACTGCTCTTTGCTTCTGCTGTGGTGCTGAAACCTTGAAGAGACTCAGATCAGTGACTGTGTATGTTGGTCCAGGTGCAGCAGACAAAACTTGAAGCTTTGGGTTGACAGAGATTCTGCCATCTTTTTTTTTTACCTTTAGGGTTTTTTTTTGGTGTCTCTTAATAGAAGAATGGCTTTGTAGGTTAGAAATTAACTTTGAGAAAGAACAGCAAGCAAATCCAGCAGAGCCTTCAGGTGGATGTTTGTGGGCTTTCTTTAGAAGGGCTCCCTGGACACAGAAAAGGAGTTCATTACTGGTGATTTGTGTATCACTGCTGCTATCCTGTTGATAGCATGCTTGCCTTCTATCTTCTTTGTCTGAGTCCAATTCCAACTGGAATTCAGACAGAAGTAATAACTACAGAGGGATTCTCATTCATTTTTTCATCTCCTTCCAAATTCCTTGCTTGCAAAGGTAGTTCTTAGATCACACCTTTGACAAAAGTCTTCACTATTGCTTGTGCCTGGACTGAGATCAGTCTTCCTGAGTATATTTATTCTTTTGTGTGTGTGTGTGTCTGTGTGTGTGTGTATTGAAGTTGAATATTAAGATACAAAGGAGCTTTTGGTTCTTTCCCATCAAAGAGCTGAACATTTCGTGAATCCTCTGTGACCCTTTAGGTGATGCTTTGGAGAGTCTAAAATCTTTGACCAAGCAAAGGCTCGAGACAATGGACATTAATAGCATTTAGATGCTGAGAAAACCCTTGATGGGGTGCAGTGTAATTATTGAAAAGATAATTACAAACAAAAAGATAATTGTTCTAATACAATTATGAATTGGAATAACCTTTGCAGGCAGATTTCTTTCTCCATGTGACCTATACCAGATGTCAGGATTAATGTAGACAAGTGCAAAGTTTTGTTCTTTTCTGGAAATATTTATAACACAGGCATATTCTATCTAAAAGCTAAAAATCCACGTTTTTAGCAGGAAGATTACTAAGGTTGCCATCCTGCTGACATGATCATACCTTGTTATTACAGATGTAAATTGAAACTTTACCTTCCTGAATAGCTGAGAAAAAGGTTTTGTTGAGTACTGTTTGAGATAATAAATGTTGGGACAGAACAGTAATGAAGAAATGGATGAATAAAATTAAAACTTGGAAAGAAAGACAAAAAATTGGGTTTTTTTCCCCTCTAAATTTTTGAAAGACACATTCTCCAGATGTAAGGAACTGAATCATCAAAGAGTAAACCTGACATTATCCCTGCATTGAATCTGAGGAATGAAGCAGGATTCATTCAGGGCTGCTTTTTCTTTGAGGATGGCAAAAATTAGCTGATTTATGTGAGAAATTTTAAGAGATTTTTGTTCCCCTAAGATTTCACAGATTCCCCTTTTTTCAGGATAAAACCTAAATTTTGTGGGCTTTTTCTTTTGTTTTCTTTTCTTTTTCCATTAAGTGGCATTATAAATCAAAACTTCTAGAAGATATTTCAAAAATTCAGAAGCCTGTCAGTTCATCATTAGTATCAGTGTAACCTTTTTGCTGCTTGTTTCAGTGTATTAGCCCATTTTATATGTCTATTTCTTTTAAACAAAAAAGGAAAATAAAAAGAGCCCCATTTGAACCGTACCCTGTGATGCAATATTTCTTTGTTTGTACTCCAAAATTTTATAGGCCTTCCGTGCTATTGTGCTTTATTGAAAACTCATGCTTTATTTGCTGTTCATTATTATCTTTTCAATACTTCTGCTTCTTAAGATTCCTCATCCCCTACAACATTTGTTTCAAATGATTTACTTTCTGCAAAGGTATGCACTTGCATATATGCCTTTTTGAAGGCAACCAGCATAGTGCTATTATCTATCAATTTTTGTCATTCTCCTGGTCTCGCTCATGAGCTGTGTGTCATCCAAGAGAGATGTTTGCAAAGTGCACGTGTTGAGAGTCTGTACATCTCAAATATCTGGCATGCATGGATGATGCAAACAGGCTTAAAGGCGGGAGAAGGTGGGCTTGAACTTTCATTTACTTGTGAAACAGTAAAAATTAATAAATGGATGAGGAAGACAGTCTGTTCTAAAGACATATGATACTCTGCTAAAGTATACCCCTAAAACACAATGCTGCTGTATTTTTAATGCACTTCCGAAGTTTCATCTGCAAATTTCATTAATATACTCCTGTAGATCCAGGATGGCTTCTCCTCAGGAGTCTCTACTTTCTGGATCATAAAGTTGTCTTCACTATAATTTAGGAACCTCTGCGATGATGCATGTTCAGCTGTATTTGTTACTCAACAGATGTCAGGGTAGTTAAATTCCTTCATGAGCCTTTATCAGTACTTCTATTCTGGGATTCCCAACTGGTTCAAGATGTATCTCTGCTAGCCGGCAGCGCTGCTCAGAGATCAACATGTACAGCTTGGGTCAGGCTGCTTCAGTGTGGAGCTGCAGTGGCTGCTTGCCCTGACCACCACCAGTCTTGCTGCTCAACTTGACTCTGTAGGTCCTGGAGTCAACGCCTTGTTGGTTCCTGCTCGAGAAGGACCCAGTTATAGGGGCAGCTGGGGACAGGTCCCACATCCATAATTCTTGGGACCATCTGCTGCAGTAACTGTCACTGCTCCTCCTGTGGGGCTGCTGCCTGGGCTTGCTGCTTGCACATAAATTTCGACAACACCTGCTGCTCTCGCTATTCCTTCATCCGTTCTATCCACAACACGAGCTCCAAACCAGGCACTGCTGGCACTCCCTTTTAACAGCCACATCCCCAACAGAACGCGCTGATTCCAGAGCTGCCCCTTGGAGCTGTTTGGTTTCCATAAAACAGGAGTGATAACGAGTCAACAATGCTGAGGATGAACGTCTTTTCAGGCCTATGCCAGGTCCTTCATCCATCCCAGCTACTCTTCCCACTCCCCAGGCCATCTCTTTGTCCTGGAGAGCCACTTGCTCCTGCCTTGGCCACCGGTTCCAAGGACTCAGCAGGATGCATTTAAGCTCCTGCCATAAGGATCAACACCCAACACCAGTGTGGGCAAGTTTTAGGTAAATTATACCAGCCTGCTCTATTCCCTTAGGCTACCTCCTTTCACTACATACCAAGGAGATTTCCCTAGAGCTGTTTGAAGAATGAGATAATAATTTGATTTGCAACTAGAAGTTCCTAATCTGTATCACTATGATTAGTAATATTAGTTATTAATGAATATTCAGCCTACTGCTGGGTATTTGTGAGAATGTTATCAAACCCTCAGAGTTTAAAGAACTTTAGCCTCAAGATATTCACCAAGGAATTTATATGTTGCCATTCTGCCATCCAGAAGTATTTGTCATTCAGAGATCAGGAATTTTTTACTTTTCTGGACAATCTGAAATGAATAAATACAGGCAAAATACATGCTTTATTTTGAGGAATGAAAAGCAATAGTTCTTCTTCTGCATTGGTCAGGTAAGTATTAAATTTACAGGTGTCAGAATTGGTTTGCACAACGTTACTTACTAAAATGAGGATTATATTTACACCTCCCACCAAAGGCATAGATAAACTCTGCTGTAATTTCAACTCATCCTATTCTGCACAGTACTAACTGGCAAAGTTGCTCCTCTGGCACAGGAAGTTTTGACTGTATTATAAGCAGTTTTTACTTTGTCTGAAGCCAAAGTGTTTCCTTCTCCTGACGAAAATGGACAAGAAAGGAAAGAGATGAGATAGTATCATTTGAATACCATCTTGGGGGTTTTTGCTCCTCTGTTACTTTTCTTCTCAGTCACTTAGATTATACTGATAAAAGGCAGGATGGGTTTCAGGACACCACTTGCAATTTTAAAATAAAATAAAGTGCAACCAAAAAGCACTGCTTCTTCTTTTCCAACAACTGAACCGATCTTCTCTGCCTACACCCCTCACCAAGAATCTGGCTTCTTATGGCTAGCTAGCAAACATAAAGTAAAACACCTGTTTACCAGACACAGAGCTATGTGTCTGCCATTGCCAATCCATCTGTGGAACATAAACATAACTTTCACCAGCTGCTTCTTTTAGCATGGGCTGGTAATGGAAGCCATTATAGAGCATATCAACAACATACTTTCCTAATAATCATGGGCCAGAGCATCACAGGGTGTAAATTGGCAGAGCCTCACAGAAGGTGATACTGATTTACACCATCAGAGAATCTCACCCCACTGTGTTTGTTTTTTTCACACTCTCCTCCTTTTAGCATCCTTGTTTTCCTAGTTTCCAGTTTGTTTCTGGGGTTTTTTTCCATTATATTTTACTAATGAGGCAGCATGTTGTGAAACAATTCCTGGGCCAGGCTCAAACAGTAATGGGTAATTACCTTGGGTACATACAGCCTCAATATTAACGACTCTAAGCAAACCTCTGAAGATTCAGAGGTGTTATACTGCAAAGACTCCAACTGGATATGGGCCAAATGCCCCATTCACGTAAACATGCTCAACTCTATTGACTTCAAGAGAATTATACCTTCTTTTGTTTGTGCAAATATGCTGAAGGTGATTCACAAAATCATGCCCAACCACGTCCACTCTCTTTAGATTTAAATTGAGCTTGAAATCTCACAGTGCAAACAGCAGATTCCTTTTTGTCTCGCATGAAGGCTAGTGTGCTACAGCTATAATTAAATTGCTGATAGATCCCCTTATCTCTCAGGCTACTCCAGGATGCAGTAATGAAGCTCTGCTCTTGACAAACATCATCATACCTCTTTCCTTGTGTCACATCATTTAGGCAGGTCAGGATCTTGATGGTGACCCAAGACAACATTCATCCTATGACCAGGCTGTTCATTTTCCTTCCAGTCAGAAGGGCAGAAAGGCCTTAGGACTTTTTGACCCTTTATTTTCCAGTTAGAAGACAACTTGAAACTCAGAAATGAAATTCCACTAGTATGTGAAGCTCTAAAATGGAAAAACTTGTCTTTAGAGATGTCAAATATGGAGGACACCCATCCTGCTGAGTTCAGCCCAGAAATGGTAGCATCCCTGAGAACTGGGATTTTGGAATTTGTTGGAATTCACTTTTCTCTTGGTAATTTTGTAACACTGAGTAGTGCTTTCCAGGACTCCTACAACTGCAAAAAATCAATGCTTGCGTCTAATATGTTCCGACTTAAAGTGTGCAACCTTATTTAAAATGCACTCCTAGAGCATATATTTTCATGTATCATTATGTCTAAATGCATGATAACCAGGTTGAAAATCAAATTAGCTATGTTAAGGTGAATGTTACAATGTGACTGCTACCTGCTGTGGCATGAATGAATCTTGTAAACACAATCAAATCTCTTTCCTTCTCTCTCTCACACACAGAGACACAAGCGTGCCCTTGCACTAGAAAGGAGATTCTTCACCTTCTGCCATCATATTGTCACAGCAGCTCATGTTTATTGTGAATGACATCTTCAGCTACAACTCAGCATGAGCTCTGGTATGCTGGAGTTGAACAGCCTACCAGGAAAATCAGCAGTGACATTAAAGTTGTTTCATGAATAATGAAAAAATAAATATCACATTTACTGTAGGTACACAAAGTACTTTGTTTAACTAAAAGTGTTTGCAGAGAAATTCCAGGTCTCTGAGGGTAGATACTATTTTATTAACTGTGGATAGAGAACTTATTTAGACAGAGCTGTTTTCATTATATTTGTAATTTTCTCAATTATACAAATGAGAGAGCATGTGATGAGTACTATTAGCAGGATACAGATTTCTCTTTAGAAAACTAAACTCTTAGAAAATCACAAACCAGCAAATTCTCCATGCTGGCAGCTGTGAGTCTTTCAGCCACTTGCATTCTGTATAAGGAGGTTTACATGTGTCTCCCAAGTCCAAATTTGTGTAAGAACAGTTTTAATCATTTACAGGGGCAAAAAGGCTTCAGAGACAGTAATGCAATTGAATAAGTGCATAATGCAAAAGAGAATTCAATTTTCTCAATGCCATACAAGGCAAACTTATTCCTGGACCCCAGCACTGAAAACATGACTGCACCATGTCCAGAGTTTTGCTGGCTGAACCCGTGTGTGCTCCTGCCAGCCCTCAGAAAGTTCATAATCACAAAATTTAGGGAGAAGAAACAAGCCTACTTTGAATTATGGGGTTATGGTGACCAGAGTTTTATATAAAAGTTGTTTGCAGTGGAAATGCTATGTTTTTTCCTATTAAGGACTGAACAAACACACTTTTTACTCAGAATTAACGTGTCAGGCAAAAGGGAAAACTTTCAATGATTTCAGGCTTTGTGCTAGACTGAAACTTGTGATCCTAAAATGTAACAGCTGTTAATGAAACACAAATATACTTGGTTCCAGAAGTGGAAAAGAGTCTCACTAACAACCCTTTAAAAAAAAAAAAAGTGCTGTTATTTCCCATTCTTTGGAATGTTTTATCCATATTCATAACAAGAACCCTGAGAAATGTTCCCAAGTGCCAAAAAGTATGAAAAATAATACCAAACACATTGTCAATATCCTAACTAACTATTAGTTATGAACTTATCTGCATGGAAGTACTTATTCTCAGTAGAATTTTCTGAATGGCAATATGGCAATCATAAATAATCAACTTTGTAAGTGGTGCAACTTTAGGCACAAGCTTAAAATTATTGATTTAAAAGACCCATCCTCTCTCTCAAGGAGGTTGAATAGATTTGGTTTCTACCTTTCATTGAGGTAAAAGGCACAAAATTGGTCTTTTCCATAAACCTAGGTCATCAATTTTTTATATACAGTAATATATTTTATTACTTCTTTCTTGTGAGTTCAAGTTGCCTGTATTTCCTATTCATAGAGAAGTGCTCATTTCCTGTTTAAAAACACACATGTATTTACTCTTATTCATTTAACAACATTCTAAATGGCAGTAACAAGAAACAATAAACAGAAATAATCCACCTAATTAGTGCCTGTACACAAAGCCTTTACTCATTCTTTGTCTTTAAGCAAGACAGCAAACTAAGAACATTTTATTTTTCTTTCTGCCATGTTGCAATGCTTCAAAAAAAAAAAAAAAAAAACAAAAAAAAATAAAGGTATGTTAGCTCTTTAGACTCCCACTACTGTCAGGTGGGCTTAGGCAGGTGGTTTAGAGCTGCTCCTTACCAGCTGCAAGGATAAATCATGACCTGAGAGAGGGCCAACATTTAGATTTGATGTGTGGGAAGAGGTGCATCCCCTGACATACAAGCAAAAGAATTAAAAATAAGCAAATGTATGAGGAAGTAAACCCCATGAATTAATGAGGAATGTGTCAGTCAATAGCGATGCAAGCTGTATTTCTATTATACAAGAAAGGTAAAAGTATTCTAGTAGGTCACTTAGTTACTTCAACCAGATGGAATCCAAAATGTTCAGAAAATTAAAAATCCATTTATTCCTCCAAAGTTGCATTCCATCTGTTTTCAGACATTTATGGAATCTTTTTGCATACAGGATATGGCAACCACTGGTGCCTTGGAAGTATTTCTCCTTCGTGCAGCTCACGGAAAGCCAGGCTGGATATAGACAACCCTGAAGAAACCCTTTTATTCAGGTTCTCCAGCTTATCTTCAAAATCTAGGAAACTGTACTTTTGTTTAAAACAAAGGAATCATAAAATTTAGTGTATTATGATCTGCAAAAATGCAACAGGAACTTTTAATCTTTAAAAAAGAAAGAACCAAAACAAAACAAAATCAGGCTATTCCTTGCTCTTTCCACCTTGAAAATTTTAACTTTCCTGCCAGTCTGTTTCTCATTTTCAGCTTGTGGAGACAATAAGAATGATTCAGATGCTATGAAGGAATGCAGCCTGGCATGTAGTGATCTCCACCCTGAAGATAAAAGTGACAAAATTACTGCAGGGGTTATGAGCTCTAGCCTTCATCAATCATTTTTCAAGAAATAATTTATTTCCTTCAACTACACATTGTACCTAGATCTGAATAGGGTATGGTCCCCTTCCTCCTCTCCTTGTTCTCAGCATCTTCAGCTTCACCAGATGCAAGGATATCATCTGGCATGCAGGCCAGGCCAAATTTTCTGTATATGACACAAACATCCACGTTTCCTGTTTCCATAGGACCTTCTCCTCTTTGCAGTCAGTGGCTCATAGCTCACTACCAACAAGCTTTATCGTGCTTGGTGCAGGGAGTGTTTTATCTCCTGGTGAATCTCACCCATGAGTACAGGACTATATTGTCAGGCATTTGTGATCCTGTTTCTCTCCTGATTATCCACACCTCACTTTAAATCAGACCCAGCTTCTGTGTTGGAGCCAACTGCATCCCTTTGAGGTGAAAGACATTCAGCAGGTAACTCTGAATGTTAGGATTGTTTCTTATAGGGCAAAACCACAGCAGATTTTGTGCCTTAAGGAGTCCTCCCATGTTACATCAACATACCCTTGCACCATAAACACTCTTCATGACCAAGGCCCAGATTACTTCAGACTCTTGTGAACAGGGGCAGGAACATGTCTTATATTTTCTACATCTGCATTTCGTTCACCTCCCCAAATCATCACTGGCAGGTGACTTTCACATGGAAAGACAAAGCACTCAAAAATACCAAAGCAGCAGATCAAAGAGTAGAGCACTGGCTTTTAAGCATAAGATTGCATTAAAAAAAAAAAAGATGCCAAAAAAGTAAATCACAAATGGTGGATTATTTGTTTCAGTCTTTGCATTTGTTTTTAATGTCACATCATGTCTCCACATTTTCTTCTACAACCCAAGGGAAGGAAAGAAAAAAAAGTTAATATTCATACTTATTCTCATCCTGTCTAAAGCTGACACTTAAAAAACCCCCAAAACTACCAAAACAACCACACAAATTCAGTGAGCAAGACTCTGACTGAAAACTGGTACAAGTGACATCAAGTTCTGATATAACAAGCCTGTACTTCTTACCACTCCAGATTTGGAATCCACAGGTTTGACTTTGGGTTGAGGACCAAATGCTAAAAGACCATATTCAATCAGCAGCAGAAGTGGAGACTGTTTTTCCTCCCTTTTCTGGCAAATGTTCTCTTTCACTCTCTGGGAAAGATGACACTGAGCAAGAGTGCTGCCCAAGATGGACAAAACACAAGTGAGAAAACAGCAGAACTGGAGAAAACCTAACTGGTGCACAGAGGGCCGTGAGGAGCATCCCAAGAGTGCATCCACCCACGAGGCAGGCACACACCTCTCCAGAGTGAGCTTCTGTCCACACAGAAATAACCCCCTCTCTCTCAGGGGTTCAAGCTTATTAAAGGTTTCCTTTGATTACACAGAGGGACTTGGACCCGCACCTCCTTATCAGCTGAAGCGCCTGCCCTGCTTTTCTTTAGTTTCACCCATCCCCTGCTAAGTTTAGAAGAAAAGGCAACAGCTGTGGCTACTGACAGAGGAAGGTTGGCAGCTGCAAAACGAAGATGCCACATTTCAGTCTATAATTTTCTTTCCACAGTGTCTCTCCCTAACTTTCCTCTTTAAGAGGCACTTAAAATCCATGTGTCTGACTCAATTATTGTTATTGCAGCTATGGAACAGAATGTGATGCTGATGAGGGCCTACCTGTCTGGTTAACTTCCCTTTCTGGATGCTTTCTTTCTTTCATTCATCATTGCTTGTGACACATGTATTGTCTAAACTGTGTTCAAGAACAAAACTCTAATACATTCAATGGAGGAAGGTGAAAAAATCAGCAAAAGGTGTATCTGTTGCAAGCATAAATTTACATGCTAACTTTAAATGTTCTGATTCTGAGAAACAGCTTAAATAGAGATCATGGTTTCACTGAAAATTAAGTATAACATTTGCAGTAAAATTAAGAAAAAAGTTCATTTTGCTTCCTTTGATTAGGAGAGTACCGACCTTGCAGAAATGCTTTGTCTTTATGAACTAACCTACAGATTCTCCATTCTTTTAGTATTCAGTACATTATCAAATCGTATCTGAAGCACTGTGAATTCAAGCCCCAGAGGGCAGGAACCCAAATTTAAAGTCATCATCATTCTGTGTATTTTCTGCTCAGTTGAAGGTTTTGTGATACAGGCTGAATGTCTTTTCAGGACAATCCTAAAAATAAGCTAATGCAACGGGGACAGGATTTATTGGATATGTACACTCACCTTCAGCTGATGTTCTCCCTAGGTCAGTTCTCATGTGATTGGCAAGGGATCGTGACAGCTTGTATCTTCCTATGAGAAACCTGTGTAGACACTGGTAATTAGAACTGCCATTCAGTCCTCCCTGACAACTGCTACTGCAGTGACTCTGGGCCTCTGAACTAGCTACTGCCTCTGGAAAATCCTGTTTCCCAGTGTTTTCTCCTCCGTAGGCACATACCTAATTGCATGTAAACATTCCGTAATTTATTACGTGACACAAAAACATTGGTACCTTCATGCTTAAAATGCAGCGGTTGATAAATACTGAAAAACTACAATTCTAAAATGTCACTTACAATATTGTTCTCCAACTGCCTTCCCTGACTGGTTGCTGAACTAAGGATACTTCCTAGGTAATGGAAAATCTGAAAAGGGTCTCAGTCTGTTTTCTTAGGAGCCTAATTCTTAGTCAAAGTTATGAGGGTTGAAGCTTATAATTCAGCACAGCTCTGGAAATTCTCCCTTTCAAACTGAAAATACCAGTGCATTTTACCTGTACTATTCTATCTCAATCAGAACAAAAATAAAAAGGATCAATTACCTATTAGTATATTTTTACATAATCGATTACATAATCACAAAGCATTAATAACTGCAACTAACAAAGAAAAGAAAATTTAAAAAAAACCCAGCACTGCAACAGTTGGCAGCTGTATTTGGAAGAGACTGTGCATAAGGGAAAATGTTTGGAAATATTTGGAAATTAAAATGGAGCTGAAATTTTTTCCTTATAGTAGGATATCTACAGAATGAAAGCTGGATCTGTTCTTGGGTTTGCTGCAACTTGAAGGTATGATTTCAGATACAGCTGCCTTGTCTGTGAAGTGGGGCTGACAATAGAGCTGCAGTTTCCATGCACAGTGCCCAGTTATTTAGATCTCGTCATGTTAAATAGCATCTTTTTATCCCACAGTGGGGAAAAAATACCCAGAGTGAGGTAGTAAGGACTTGTTGAGATTCAGAGTTGAAAAGGCAGTGAAATCTAATCTCCAGACCATGGAAATTAGTGGAAATTGACTTCAAAACACTGTTGATTTCAGTGGTTTTGGGATCAAGGAGAGCAAACTTACGGCACAAAGGCAAGTCTGTTTTCCAGAGCAATGTTTCTTGATAGGATCAGCCTGTCAGACAGAAGCAGAGTGTACCTTTGGGACAGACCCATGCTAAAAGCTCTACATAGTTCTAGGGTGTCCAGGAGCATCTCAGAGACGTTCCCCCTCTGTCTCTCCATAGCTCCTTCAAGGCACCCAGGAGGATGTTCTGGCTTACCCCTATGGTTAAGCAGAAAGCATTTGGCACCAGACCACAGGGGCAGATCCCCAAGGAGAAAGGAAGCCAGCCTGTGTGGGAAGGGTTAGGCACAGGGACCTGCTTCTATTTCCTACCCATTCCCACTCCATTAACATCCAGCCTGCAACCTGTGGGAATTTCAGATGTGCAGAATCACACCCAGAGCACCGAGTTGGCCAGACCTTGAAGGCATTGCAACTACTGCAATGCTAAGTTTATTTTTCCAGTAACAATCCAGCCCAAGAAGAGCATGGCACACTGTATTAAGCCTCTTGACAAAGTTTTATGCAACCACTCTTTAAAAACCAACCCAGAAATGGCAGTGCTGTATTTTTAGACAGATGGGTATTTCCATATATGTACTTCAAAATTAATCCAGTAGTGTAGTCATGCAACAGGTCAGAAATTACTGAGTGAATAGCACCATTTCCTTTTTAGACCTTGATTATAGCATGATATTTTGGTAATATTTTGGCACAGAGCACAGGGAAGTAAGTATGGAGCTCTAGCCTTGTTCACAGACTCTTCCCCTTAAAGCGTCTGCCCACCACTAACACAACATAATGTTCACTTCTATTGCTGTTAAAATATCTGTTCTCTGCGTTTATAAGTCCCACTAAATTCAGCACCAAACCCACAGAATTCTGCTCCATTGACCACACACAGTTTTCAGAGGATGCAAACCCAGAGTGCAGGTAGTGCCAAGTTTATCCAAGATAACGTGCCAGCCTCTTCTCAGAGGTGGCATGGGAGAACAGTGTTAGGATGTAAGTAACAAAGTATGCACTGGTAATCTGTGGAAAAATGCATTTTAGAAATGTAATATAAAGCAACCTTCAATGCCAGGCAACACAGGTGGAAGATGAACTGTAAAGAAAAGCACATTTTAAGCACGGAAGTACAGTTACAGCAGCCAAGTAATTAGAACTCTGCTCTTTTAGGCAGCATGCAGTATCATTGTTCTTAAAAGCTCACAGTGTCCATGGTATTTCAGTTTTGAAACAAATAAGCTTTTGTTTATTCCTCTCTGCCCCCACTCTTCACTACTGTGTACTAATCTCTACACCCGTTTTCTACATCCTAGCAGAACAAGTACCTTTTGAGAAAATATTCTGGATTATTAATGGCTGGATTTTTTTTTAATGTAACTGCTTAGTTATTAACAGAGGTAAAAGAAGTTCTCTTTTAGAGAAATTTGTGAACTGTTCCTTCTCAGAGCTGCTCCTGTCTGCCACTCCTTCCAGTGACCACTCTGTCAAGCTGTAGACTTTCCTGCTTCTGTCAATGTGGCAAAGAAATAAGAATGAGTGTGTACCCAAGATGTACTAGTAGCCAATCCCTAATTACATTTGAGCCCATTTCAGTTCAGTTTTTAGTCTAGAAATCTTACTAACTTTGAGAAGTACCTCATTTCTGCTGGTGCAGCCATGAACATCAGCCTCTCTTCTAGCAGGAGAAGGTCAAAACCATTCTGAAGGTCTACAAGGCCCAAAGGACAATCCAGCTGGTACCCTGGGAATGTTCTCAGTTTACATAACATAGAAAGACAGCTAGAAAATTATTTTTGCTGAACCTGACTAAAAATATGTGTGCAACATCATTAATGGATTCTATTTCCTCTCACTGAAAGGCAATTTAACAAATCATCCTTTGCCATAGAGCCACTAATTGCAACGGATTCTGAAAAAAAATCCCAAATGATTTTTTTAGAAAAGTCACACATCCTGAAGGTATACTGCTGGCAAGCCCTCAAGTGTTTATATTACAAGCCAAGCAATTTAAATAATCCCCAAGTTCATTATGTTCAGCTAGATTCTCAGGAAAGGTCCTCTCTTCCATTGGTTTCCAAGAATAAACCAACACAGAGCATCCTATTTTTCACAACTCATAGGTTTTGTGTGGCTAGGACTAAACTACAGTAGCAAGATTTTAACAACTGCAGAAAAGACTATAAAACTTTCTGCCCCTTATTAACTACTATGTGACTATTAGGTTTATGGGCAATGTTAACTTCGCAGCATAGGAATAAAAACATTGTAAATGGTCTCCAAAATGTTGGAAGCAATTTTCCCCAGGAGAGGCAGGCAGCCCTTCCAATCCCAGTAAGGTATGGAAAGGGTCATGTGGCACACATGTAAAACTAGATTAGACTCCCTGTTGCTAAGTAATTAAACCTAATTGTAAACCTGGGCAAGTGCTGAATTTAAAACTGAGCTCCCTGTTCAGAGCTCCGAAACCTCTATTGAAAATCCATGGAAAATGAAAACTGCCTCTTTAAAAGAAATCAGCTTGCAGCTTCCCAGAGTGGAGCCCCTGGGCAAGTGGTTCAAAATATGATTTTTATAAACAAATCTGACATAGCAAACTTAATGCAAAACCCTATGCATATAACATCACTTATGTGTGCAACTCATTTAAATTATAGCTGTAGAGAGAAGGAAATAAAACTGGCATATTAACCTTTGGCACAACAGTACTCACATACTAGCAATGTTCAGCAGCAGATGATATTATTGTGACTCCCACTAGTATTGTCATAGTGAAGGGTCTGTCAGAATTCATGTTTGAAACTTCCACAGTCAGAGTTTATTAATTCAGCCATGAGCATCCGTTCCAGACCCATGCTGGCATGTACAGTTTTAAGAGCAGAATTTTTTTTTTTACTCCAACTTCCTTTTCACCATGACAGTTGTATTTAAAGTCACTGAAAGCAAAAATAAAATAAATCTAACATAAATTCATGAAATACATCTCCTCAGCATCATCATATTTAAAAAGACTGAATGCAAAAATAAAATGTGTCAGAAATTAATGAATATAATGTTCCACAGCTTCTTGCCACAAACTCATTGGATGCCATCCTTCCCAAATGTTACTTCTAGAGAATGGTCTGCTAATTCTTCCTCAAGAGAGAGAACCCTTTCCAGCAATCCTAAAGTGTAAGCTAGGTGCATAAGAAAGATAGACTTAAAAAACAAATTATAAATTAAATTTAAAATATTTTCGGATTTTTTTTGTTGAATTCTCCACATCATTGAATATGTTCCTATACAACAAACAAAAACATCATGCAAAAAGAGCCTTCCTGGTTAAACAATGTCTTTAAAAACGTGTTATTTTGGGTGGCTTTGGCAACAATACTCAGGCCTTTCTATAAGTTATTGTCCTGTATATATGCTCTAAAACATTTTGGTCATAAGTTCCAGATATAGGACTTATTCCACAGCCAGCACAAAGAAAGTGAAACAAGTGCAGACCTGCTGCTGAGCTGGAGAATACAATGGTTTGAAATAATCATCCGGTTATTCGCAATACTAATAAATTTGAGAAAAGTTACTTTGTCAAAATATCACAGGGCTATAGAATGACACTTTTGTATTCTATTTATTTAAATGACATCTAGATGCACTGTTTTGAGCAATTCTCACCTTCTTATTTTGTGGAAGAATCCTGAGAGCCAGCTCTATTTCCCTGACTCCCTCCTACCCACAGTCCCCTGAGCCAAGCTGTGACATGGGCAGGGCTGAGCAAAGGAATACATGATGTAATTTTAGTATTGCAGGATTAAGAATGTGATGAATTCTTATCCTCTTTGATAAATTCTTATCTTATTTGATAAAACTGGTACAAATCAGGACTACAGAAGCTGCTCTCCAAAGATGAATCCATGCGAAGCAGAAGGGAAAAAAAAAAGGACAGATTCCAAATACCAAAAATAAACTGCGAAGAAACTTAATCCTCAAAAGGTCAGAGGTACATCTGAAAGGCCCTGGCCATGCCTTTGTATCAGAATGTTACAACATTAACCCTAATGACTTAATAGTTTTGCCCTTGAATTGTGTCAACAGGAACCTATCTTATTACATGGTAAATTAGTTGCTTCCAGCCTACTCCAGACTCTCAAGTGATGGGAAGACAGAGGTTCTTCTGGCAAAGTCAGATATGCAACCTCATACCTAAACAGTGTTGCTGAGGAGTATTTAGTATCATTTTAATTTTTGTACTTGTGTTTGAGTAAAAGAAGGCTGGGCACAGCACGGGGAAGAAGTGCCTACATTTGGCATTCAGGAGCCAAAATGAAAAGGAAGGCATCTCTTTGGAGTACTGTTGTGCCGTGTCATCAAAGGTCATCGTCTGCTGCAGATACCAGGGGATAATGAGATAGGGTCAGGCGTAATGATGGCAGGCTCTAGGTAACAGAGGATGCTTTCTTTTGCTACTTCCCGTCTCTCAGAGAAGTTTGCATCCTTTACAAGCCTTCTTCACATCCACACAAAAACAACTTCCAAACCTGGCACAGCAAAAGCCACCAGGTGCTGAAGGTGCACATAACTATTCAGAGCCTGTCCCTGAATAAAACAAGAACAAACAGTAAGTTCTAAGAGTTACAGTTACCAGGCAATTGTCTCATTCTATTTAAATTTGAAAATTCCATATTTTTTGACTTATCTGGAAGCCTTTGCTTCACATCTGTCCTAAAAACCTGTCTCCTGTCAGCTAGACAAAGGGTTACTTTTCACAATAAATGCACAAGAAAGGAGAGACATGCTAATACCATTCTGTAAGTCTTCTTTAAGGAGTTTTACAGGCAAGTAAGATGCAGCTCCAGACACTAGACTTCTAAATCATTTAAAGCTGACATAAGCTGATCCTAGGCACGGTTTATAATCATGCTTTTACTTTTCAGCTCTGACAATTACAAATTGTTTGTATTAGCTGCACAAGTATTCCGATCCAGCAGTATTGTCAGAAGCCATCCATCCCAGTCTCACAACAGCGCACCAATCCTTTGCTTTGCCAGCCTCCACCCACAACCTTCCTCTGACTGCTACCGACCAAGCAGGAAAGGGCAGGAGAGATCTGCAGCCTGTGAAGAAAAACCCCTCATCTGCAATCTGTGGTAGCTGCAGCTTCCCCATGTTTCAATGTGGTTTTCAGACCATCCCAGCGTGACAGGAAGGAGCCTGGCATCCTCTAAGCATGTTGCACTTGTAACCTTTGAAGATGTTCAAAAGGAAAGAAAAGAAATAATAAATGAAAGGTCTTAACCATTTTGCATGAATTTTCATGAAAAGTCTTGGGGCCTAACTTGACTGGAACTGTTTTAAGTGCTCCTCTACTACAGCAGCGGTGTGTCATATGAAAGGCTTTGTTTGGCATCTATCCACAGTTATAAATAAAAAACATATTTCTCTTTGGTCATGCATATACTTTTAAAAGCCGGACAGAAGAAACCTTTTTTCTCCTTTTAAATCTGTAGCAAGCCCAAGATAAATTCTTATAAATTATTTCTCTTAAAAGGAGGAAAAGAAAAAAAAAACAAACAATAACAAAATAGCTTGGCTATTGGGAAATCTGGAAAACAGATTATTTCTTTGGACGGAACAAAGTGTGTGTGTGTCATCATGACTTTAAACAGTTCCATGGTTCCCTATGGAAATACTTAATTGAAGCTAATAAGATGTGGAGTTATCAGTGGTTTTCCATGATAGATTTCATATGGTCTCTCCAAGATATTTTACCTCCTTTAAAATGCACTGACCTAAGATTATTTTAACTGGTTATCTGAGCAACCACCACTACTAACACTAAATATGAGTGAAACCCTGCTCAGAGAGGGGCAGGAGTTTGGACACATTCCTTATAACTCCAACATCTATGCACTAAATTCACTTCAACTTCTAATTTGTAGCATATGTGACAATAGAAACACCACAGAAATCTTCAAATCAAAGACTTACTTGCCTCTTAACAATTGCAGCATGGGTCAGAAGTCCTTTATTTTGGCATCACAAAATTAAGAAATTAACTAATTACCAGCAGGCTACAGATACCAACACAAATTTTCCCTCAAATCCGATGTTTCATAAGGTGATCCTGATAAGCTTATCCCCCTGACACGAGAGAGGATGAGGCCCACCTTCTTCCATTAAGCAGATTAGTTGATCATGAGTACATGATACACAATTTTTGTGTTAAAAGTTAAAATCTTGTGCCTTTCTTACATTTCAGTTTAGAAAAGCAAATCCCTGCTGGATTTGAGATGGAGATATGGTGTCCATACACAGGACTCCATTTTTAACCATAAGCATCTATTTACACATCCTAATGGAGAGCCAGTAAAGCCTTCTTTAAGTGCAGAAACTGGTTATTTGGTATCTGCAAAGTGCAGTTGCTTTATAAGCATCTGTGCATATCCATTTCTGATGACATCTCAAGACAAATTTGGCTTGAGCCAATGTATCTGTGCCACTATACATGATTAAGCCATTCTGAGACTTATGGAAGAAAAAGATTTTTTCCTATATTCATAGCAGCTGAATTTATAAAGGACTTTGAGTAGAGGTAACTTGTGTAAGCTTGGCAATAATTTCCCGCCTACATTTTAGGTAATAAACTGAACTGTCTTCCTAAAACTGGCCAAACTCAAGTGGCTTATCATTATTTTCCTTCAGGATGAGAAATTTACAGACTTTTTTGGCATAACCACCTTTTGCCTCCGGCAATTTTTTTCCTGAAAACATACTCCCTGTGCCTGTAAATGAATCCACTGCATATGTTTCTTTTTAGTGTTAGTATTCCTTTTGGATAGACCATCTCCACTGATAAAGTCAAGTACATATTTAGGGGCTGAAGGGTCAAGTTGAGTGTACCACCTATCAGTAATTGTATCAGTCAGCAGCAAGCACAGTGCATTCATTAACCTATAACCAACCTTGGTATTTAACTAACACTGACCAATATTACATTCAGATTAAAAAAAACTGCATGCAAATACCATGACACAGGAAATACAAGGATACAATTAAAACCAGGGGATAATACTGTGTTTGAACACAGTTGAAGTCAATATAGACTGAATTTTAAGATGAAGCAACTACTTTGCAGCTTCTTGCCAACACTCAGGATTAATACAACATTCTTTAGGTGGTGAACAAGCTCAGCAGGAACTCTGCATTCGTTTTCCATCCAGCAAAGAGTAAAAGTTGCCTCCTGATAGCAATTCCCAACTTAGGCATCCAAACTGTGTGCCACCTCTTGACTTTTCATGGGCTATACAGGGAAGCAAAGACAACTGAGCTCCTAAGCCAGGTGTCTTGTGTCATTAACAAGAAAAGAATCCAGGCTGAATTTTTGGGCATATTTCTGTTAGGAGATTTCCTGTAAGACATCCTGCAAGTTTATGTGTGTTCCTAAAATGCAAAAGTGCCTGAGATTTACAAGGTTAGCTATGCACACTGCTGTAAGCAGCACACAAACTCAGATGCTGTGGGATTCTTTACCAGTGCAAGATTTCATCCACCTCAGCATATGGATGAACTGAGCAGAGGAGAAGCAAGCCTGATTGTAATTACATTAAGCACTTTGGCAATGAGGAAAAGTTTGTACTTGTACACAGATGGCTTTATGTTACAATGCTATAAATGTGCCAAGTTTCATGGCTTCACCACATGATACAAAGAAGGAGCTTGATCTGAAGTCTGTGCAAACCTGCTGAAAAGCTCTCCCTGGTTTCAGGGTATTGCTATCAGGTTTTGGTAAGTCCGCTGAACACACCCTTTTGTACTAAAATGCAATTATTCTATTACCATTTTAACACAGTTTGCCTATTTTAGCTCAAGTCTTTGTGCTTTGGTGACTGTTTTCTATAAAGGATAAACAGTAAAGTCTGATTCAGGTGGATTAAAATGACTTGGACTGCCCCCTTAGACTCATCTATGCTAGAAACTGAAACTTTAGAGAACTCATAGAAACTAGATGGGGAAAAAAAATTAAATTCTTATTCTGAGTCCTGGTGTTTCTGATTTAAGTCCTCTTTTCTGTCACCTTCTTAACTCTATTACTTCATAAAGGTAAGAGATTTTAAAACTTACTCTAAAAATCCTTAATTTAGAAAAATAAACACAAATTCTCTCAACCCATTCCTCAGTGTCTCATCATAACTTATTTTAGGGTAATAAATCTTCACCCTGACAGCTCTCTGATGATGCATTGTGTTAATACATCATAATGACAATACTTGTAATATATGATGAATATATTTTCTGAAAGGGATATCACATATATTTTCCATCTTCCCAGCACTGAAGAAGGTTTGGGAAAAGGGGGGGAAGGGGAGATAAAAGATGCTCTTTACCCAGAAGGCAAAATCTCACAAGAAAATGTGGAAATAGATTGATTAAATGGGAAGAGAATAAGACAAAAAATGTTGTCCAGCACAAGCAACTTCAATCAGTAAAATTACTGTTTGTTCCTTTAATGCTGGTATTCAGGCTGCATTATAAAAGGGAAATCTTTTAATGTACTTGTCTCAGTTATGCTAATACAGGCATAACAGGCACTAGGAAATAATCATGATGACTTTGATAGGGTTGGAAGATTGCAATAATGAGAGATGCAATATTTAAAAACGTAACCAAGGTGGTCTGCAAACAGAAATAACTGGCAGCCTTGTTGAATAATCTGGTGAGAGTTGTGGACACTCCTAAGCGTCACCTATGACTGACACAAATTAAAATCCTGAGCATGGACAAGGTGATGAGAGGGGTTTTCAGCAGGAAGTAGTTAATTTTTGATATGGCTATCTAGACTTCCACAACACCATTGTACATTAGAACCAGATCATGGGTTGGCGCTTGCTGTGCTGGGCTCTGCACAAACAGAACAAAGACAATGCTGGCCTCAACCAATTTAAACTCAGTTCCAAAGGCTTAGAATGTAAAATCAGCCCCTGGCTCAGCAGAGCCTGTTGCCTGAGCAGAAGGTAGAAGTAGCTGATCCAAAGAGAGACCTTGCATGTGTGACTGTGTGAGTTGAACAGCATGAGCCTGGACAATAACAGGTTTATAGTGGCCCTCCAGGTGCTCCTGGGTTGCACACAAGTAACTGACAACAACCTCAGTGCCCCTGTTCATGGCACAAAGGTCACAAGGGTGGTCAGAAATGACCTCGAGTCTAGCAACAACACTGTTTTTTCAGAAACATGGTCTTTCCATCCACTACCAGATTACTGACATCTTAGTATGCAGTTTAGGTGCAGAGAAAAAAATGAAACAAACAAAAATGAAAACAAAAAATGAAACAAACAAAAATGAATGAGCTTCCGACTTTTTAGGAGTTCTGATACTGATTCAAAGTGGAAAACATGACTTTTGCAAAACACTTACCCACAGGTTCTCATGGTGCCACTGAAATGGAAGCTGATGATAAATGTTCTGGTCCAACAAATACTGACTTGTATATCTTCACAGGACTAATTTTTGTTTCTGCTTGGTCTTGCTAAAGATGCAGTGGAGAGGTGGATCTGACACCTGAAACAAGAGACCTGACATATTCAGAGACCTGAGATATTCTTTTTTTAGTTGAAGAGTTAGAAAACAAAATTCCTGTGAGACATTTAACGGACGAAAAAGATGTTGTGATTAAGATACACAGGAAAGGATTAAAATATTACAGTAAGAGTGAAAAAATAAAAACAAAGGAACACCTGACCATATATTTTGGTGTGAAATCATCCAAACTGACAAACAAGTTGTGTTTGAACATAGTGGCAATAATTTCAACTCCAATGTAAGGTTCTGCATAAAGAGAGGCCTTGGGCATTGCTGTTTTCGACTGTGCTAGAAACATTTAAGGAAAGGGCCCCAAATTCCTGGTAGGGACTGGCAGGTCCCACTCTGTCTCAGAAATGCTAAAGATGCAAACATCAAGAGTGCAAGCAAAGTGATGGGAGTGTCAGTATTTCTCCACTGAACACGTGAAAACAAGCAGTGACACCCAATGCAAGGCAGCGCAGCAGTCACAATCTCTGAGTGTGATTGGAATATTTCTGCAAGGTGCTTCTTGACCTCTGAATCTTCAACCTGCAGAAGAGGTATGAGCAATAATGAATATTGGGAGCCACTGTGTGATAGCCAATGGGGTCTTGCTAGCAATCCTATCTCCCAAGGCATGATTACAAGCTAAAATAAAAAGGTTCTAATGGAAATCAGCTGATAGAATCAACCCTACTAAATCCACTGTCACTGTTATTTTGCACTGCGAGCATTTGTCCTTTAGTTTTTGAAGTGAGGCAAACAGCTCATTTTGTACATGAGCCATCCTTTTGAATACTGCTGTTCTGAGTCAAGCAAACTACAGTACCAAACAATCCCAACAATGTTAGGTGTGTCTTGGGCATGCCAGATGGCCTCTCAATTACAGAAAAGGAAAAAAAAAGGAAAAAAGCAAAAAAAAAAGAAAGTGAACATTGAGAAATGTCACAACTATACTGCCTTTCATGCAGGGATAGAGTCACTTTCAGGTTGACCTTTAAATCCAATGATATGGGTTTAAAAGAAACAATTAAAAATCCAAACCAGAACATATCTAGTAATAAGGCCAGCTGATTCAAATTATTTTATTTGAATGTTCCTTGTGATTTTTTTCTTCTATATTAGGTGAGAAGCACATATAGACAGTCCCGTTAACTGCCATTCAATCCACAGATCTGCATTACTGTAAAAAATTGCTCAGCTAAAGTTCACAAAAAACAAAAGCGAAATTACCCCAAAGGAATCTCTGTGTTTCAAGACAATTTTCTTGCTGAGTTTCAAATATTAAAACTCTCCCAGTTGTTAAATAAAGAGTGATGAGAAAATGCATGCAATTTTAATTTCCACTGGGATTCTGCCTGGTGTGAGACAATCATGTTGTTAGATATTTTTCTAAAGAGTAAAATAACGTTATAGCATCTGTGAAGGATATTATGAAGAACATGGTACTGAAATAAAAAACATTTTTATCCCAGATTAGCTACTTGTTATGCTTTTTGATGAAATTGCTTGAATTAGAATTTATGTAAAGCTTTATTATCTAAGACACTTCAGCTCAACTTGGTTTAACTGATGTGTCTATTAGCCTATCCATCTTGTAGTTAATGAAGGCTTGATATATCAACTAAAGAGAATCCAGGCAAGTACAGTGGAGATATATATATAAAAAAATGACATAATGTTCACTTGTTTCCCCCCCTCCAGCAATGTCAAGGCAACAGCATATTTTAAAATCAAAACTGGTGTTCACTGGTGCTCCCTGTAAAGCCACAGGTTAGCAGAATGGCTGGGTATTCACAACACCTGAACACCTGCCTTTGTTTTTATTTTGGTGTCTGGTGGAATTTCAGGTGCTCTTGAAAGATCTTTGTAGGAAGACCAAAAGATGAGGAATAACAAAGAGGAATTTAAAAAATAAAAAAATAAAAAAAAACCAAAACAAATTAGAGTCACAAATATAACTAGTTCATAATCCCTGGCTCATAATCAGGCTCTGAGAAACAGATATGCCAGGAATGAAATATCACATAGTAAAGAGGACTTTGGAGATTTGGCTCTGGCTGAGGAAGAACTCAAAGGGGCTTACTGAGAAGAATTAAAAATGTCACCCATGACTAGGAAAGCATCCTGCTAGAAAAGTAATCACCTTGTCTGAGTTTGTTTATTGCTTTGTTTGTCAGATCTGTAAACCTTATCTAAAATATTTCAGATTGAAAGAAGGAAATAACACTAATGATAATACTACCTAAAAATGTTTCAGTTTTGTAATTGAGAATAAATACAGAAATATTGACAAAACTGGCATTAAATAATGCTGACAATAATGTATGTTTCAGTTCTTGCACTTCTTTAAATGTTTAAATAAAAAGACTGGGAATCTGACTTCATCAAATTCTTTAAGGAACCTACAAAGTTCTTTTCTCCTGTTCTATTAGTAATGCTACTGAGTAAATTAGGACAAGGATGAAACAGAAAGAATACTTATTTTCATTCCACTCCACTTTCAGATAGTTTTCACAAAGGAAACTGGTTTCTACTAAATCCAGCCACAGTTTAGGGGAAAATAAATTCTTCCCAAATACACTTGTATTTGTTTGTTTTGAGGGAGGTGTTTTTCCAAGGGGGATGTTGTAGAGGAATTTTCCAGGCTAGAGGGGAGCTTGTGTGCTTCGTGTCTTCTCCTCTTAAATGAGAGGCTCTTTCATGGAATGGGTAAAATCCAGACAAGCAAATCACATTTGTGGATCTTGGTCTAATGCTTGTCTGAGTGTAAGGAGTAGGTAATGGTTGGAATATTACCATGTATTCCTTGACAGGCAGCTGCATAGCTGTGAGAGTGACAGGGAGTTTATGTATCCTAGAGATACGGGGAAGAACAAAGGGAAATAGGAAGAAGGGGGAGAAAATTAAGTGGTAAAATCAGCACTTCCTATAGTGGAACTATACTGCTGGTTCATTTTCTTTGGACAGGATTTAGAAAGAAAAATAATAGGCACATTTTTTCCAGATTTATTATATTTGGAGGTAGTATATTTAAGTAGAATAGACAGAGTGAGTGATGTAAGTGAGAATCTAATGACAGTACTAATTAAGGGGAATTTCAAGGCCAACCAAAGTCAAGGAGACAAACTCTCTGTCCCCTGCACTATTGACAAAGTGGTGCCCCTTTCACTTCTGGACATTTCCAAAGATAAACTGAGACAAAACAACATAAGTGAAGACAAAACAATGCCAAAATCTAGGATCTAGGCAACAGCTCCAGCAAAAGCTGTTCCAAAATAAAGACAGCAATAGCAGCAAATCCAAAAGTAGCAATATTGGCTCTAGGAGACATTGCAACTTCCTCCTGTCTTCAGGGCTCTAATGCAGGCTCTAATGCACCTGCAGGGTGCTAGTCCTCTTGGAGGCTGACATGCAAGATCTTTCTATTTACATTTACACTCACGCCCAGCCAGCGCTGAAGAGATTTCTCAGAACCTACATAATTCGTGCCCATGAGCTAGAGAGCACATCAAGCCATCCCCACCTTGGGATTCTCCATGTGGCTTTCTGCAGGGCTGGCCTGTGGTGTGGTGGCCCTATGCTCCAGCTCTATGGTTTCTCCAAAAGCAATGCCAGCCCTTGACAGCTTTCATAAGTGACACAAGTGTTGCAAAAACAGAGCTCAGATCTGTGTGGGGTCATCACCACACACCAGGGAACCTATTTTCCCACAAAGCTGCTACAGCTGGGCTGTGGCTAGCTAAGCAAGTAGCAAAGGAGATCTGAATCTGGCTCATTTTTCCTAAGTGGTTGACAAGAGGTTTTCAAAGCTGCAGGGTCAGAAGGTTTCTCTCTTCACTGTGTTTCAGAAACTCAACGCCACTTGAATGGGTTCTTGTATTAACTTTACTCTATCTGAAGCCCCTGAAACAACACTCTTAAAAAATGTATAGACCAGTTTTGCATATGCAAGGTCATCAGCAGGTTACTTAAAAAACATTAGATAAGATCATTGGGAATAGTTCACAGTTTACAGCACCACAGCTGTCAAAATGTTAAACCATAGAAACAAAAGTTGAAATTAGAGATAAAACGTAAAATTAAATGTCTTTGATGATTTCTGTGTAATAAGGGGGGTTTTGGAGCTCGTGCAACAAGAAGGAAAGAAAACCCCTGAAATTGGCAATAGGGCTAAAAAAAAACCAGATCTATTCCTTTTCAATGAACTATTTATGTAAACAATAGGCATATTTAAACTCAAGTCTCAAACACGGAGGATGGGTGATTAATACTCTGCCCCTCTCCTGCCTCATGAGTTTGTCAGCTCTCTCATTAATTGTTTGTTCCAGTTACAGCATAGCTGAGACCAGGTCTCCTTTGGGGCCCCACTACCTTATGATGTAATTAATGCACACAGCCCTGTGCCATCTCTAGCTCTGGAACCCTGACACGTCGTGTGTGCCAGGATGAGGGTGTTTTGGGACCAGCAGTGTCTCACTGGCAGCAGGCCTCTGTCTTTGCATCTTTTGCATCTATCTGTTCTTCTGTGTTATAACCCCTCTAATCTCCTGGGTGCTGGAGCTGATGACATGCAAGAGCATCCTTTTAAAGGAGGCCAGAGTAAAACAGGGATGACCAGGTAACTACTCACACATATCCAGTGGCCCAAGTTGCCCCTGCTTTACTTACAAAAGAAGGCTAAGTAGAAAGGATGGCAAAACTCCCACTGATATCAACTGGGCCAGCATTTCTCACTCTAATGTAAGTGACATTATTTGCCAGTGCATGGAGGTTTTTGCTCAGACTTTCTGTCTCACCTCACCTTTTCCAAGTAATTTCTATGTCTCTAGTGAAGAGATTTCCAACCACCACTGTTTCAGTCATCAGATAAATTGTTTTTTTGTCCCAGAAGGATTTCATTCTGTGTGTTTACTTCTTTACTATGAGTACCCCCACAAACTAACATCTTCTTTGCATTTAGTTGGCAGTAGAGGGGCATGCAAAATCAAAACCCTGTTATGCTGAAACTGCAAGATGAAACACAAGAAAACTCTTAACTTCAGGGAATACTGTAGAGAGAGAATGGGAAGTGGAACAACTTTTAAAAATGCACACTTTTCTAATGCATTAAAGCCTTCGCTGCTTTTGCCAAAACTTTACTTTTAAGAAAAAACAGCTGTGGATTTGATTTCTATGTTTCTCAGCCATTAGTCAATAGAGGATTCAATTTTAAAGCACAAGACCTATAACATACAGAGTGAATCATTTCTTGTCTGCATATAAGAGAGCACAGATAGATAACATGCTTAGTGAAAGCTTTATCACCAAGGAAACACATTTATAAGCATTGAATCTAGCACCTTAACATTTACAACTCACTTTAAAAAAATGCCAGCTGTAAATAAGGCCATACTCATAACTCGAATTATGTGGTATCTATCACTCATGACTATTTTAAGAATTACTCATTGCCTTAGAGTGGCAACGGGCAAAGCCAATTTGTGAAAGTTCAGAGTTTCTGGAGATTTGGGCTCTGATCTACCACAAGTTAATTGTTGCAGTGAGATAATAATTTTTTGGTAATTATGTCCAACCAATCCTTAAGTAGCCCCTCACAGAATAGGTTTTATCTAGTTCCACTTGCTATTTCCTAAAGGTCACGGAGTCTCTTTTTCTCACCTCTAACAGCTCACCTTTCCTGCATGTACTATGGGGAAGCATAATTCCAGTAGAGTGGAAATTCAGTCAGCAAATGAGGCATCGACATAAATATTCATGGGGGAAAAAAACTTTTGAAAAAATGTTGAGAAAAGAGGGTAGGTAAATCATGGCACCCCCCAGGAGACCTCTAAGATATGCACTGTCAATTTACATAGATTTGCTTAAAACTTTGTGTGTCATTTAAGAAGTGTTTTCATGCTTACTGAATTATCACCTTCTTGCTGGAATTAGGGCATCTCGTGAGCACTGGACACTTGGTCCAGAGTATGGAGCAGTTGCCCAGATGCCACGTGGCACCCATTTGTCATATCCTGGATTTTCAGTCTGGCAATTAGCAAGGGAAATCTTTCTGGATTGTTCAGGGAAATGTTTCTGCCCCAGAAAATACACAACAGTTGTCCAGTGTTCTACAAAAGTGAATTTGACTTCTTATTTAGGATTCTTTCCCCACTTTCCAAACCTTTGAAATCCAGACCAAGAACCTGGCATAAAAGCAGGCCATGGGAGAAGCACATCAACTCACAGGGACTGTCTGCATGTACAAGGTTGAGTTTCTATACAAGCACTAGAAGATAAGTATTATCTCAGGATAGAGTCCCAGTGCAGTTCAGCACAACTTAATATGATAAAGATTCAGCTTCAAGAAAAAAAAAAAGAAAATCTGGAAAAATTTTGAAAATGCTAGTTTATGGCTTGCTCTGCTTGTGGCTGTGGTCACTGATTACAATTATTGACCTTGGAAGAGAGTGAAGCTGATGCCATGTGCCTTTAGAAAGCCAGCTCTGAAAACATGATATACTGACAATATTTGACTCCTTGCAGTTAATCCTACAAAGACACACATTCACAGAGACATTTGTTTAATTGGAGAATCCTCTGAACTCAATTCATGTCTGGCTCCTGTCTGGTTACATAAGCCTAAATAGACATGAATAAATGGAGTCATTTGCCAACTCAGGACTCAGATCACTGACAGTCATAAAATCTAGTGTCCAGAAGAGTCTGAACACCAGCCTCCAGCACCAAAATTGGACCATTCCGTGAAGAATAATATAAAAAGGATTACTTCAAAGCCACTGGCCACGAAGAAGAAGAACATTGACTATTGGGTAATGATGCAATCCTGAACTTTCACACCACATCTCAGGAAATATTACTGCACTATAATTGAGTTCATCAGCCTCCATGAGCATGCCCAAGTTTTCTTCTCCATTTCTCAAAGATTTTCATTGTTGTGATGCAAAGGATCTGCTATCTACTGGGAGGTTTTCTGTGTTAATCTGAAGCAAGTTCATCTCAATTTTTATTTCACCATTGTTTGTAGCTTTTTAGCTTTCAGATCCTCCCTAATGAAGACAGTCGCCAGAGGAATATGACTTATGTACCTTTTATAAAGACAAAATGAGAGGCAATGCTAAGGCTTCCTCAATTCTTTTTTAGTTTTTCACTTTTCTAAAGAAAACCTTTTATTCAACCCTGATGCCATAAAAGAAGGTGATGTCATAATTTATGATATTAAACTTGTTACTAAAATGTCATTACACAAGTGATGTTTTAATTGATGATGCTAAACCAGTTAGCAGGAAAGTGTCAAGTGTCACTTTCATGACATAAACTGCCAGTTATGATTATATAATATCAATTATTCTTTGGAGAACTGCATTAGATCAATTACATCTGAACCAACGTAGTTGGGGCAGGTTCATATTTTTTTAAAGGCTGTTCATCCAGTTCTCATTATTAGGAGTAAAATATACTTCAGATGCAGTTCAGACTTTTATAACTCTCTCCTTGAAACATAATACCTGCCTTTCTCACATGCCCTTTCAGATGCCATCAAATCAACATTGAACTAAAACAAAAGCAATGAGACAAATTTTATAGCCCTAAGAGCTTGCCTTGTTCTGCAAACATAAAAAAAAAAACCAAAAAAAAAACCAGAAGTTTGAGATTAAGGTAAGCAAAAATAACAAAAAATAATTTTAATAGTAGGTTAAATATAGAGCATTAGGATTTGCTGACAGAATGTTGGTTACTGTGAGCCCTGCTTTGACGCTGGACCTCCTAAAGCTTTAGCATCCAGCTGCTCTCCAAATTCCTCTAAATCTTACTTAGGCACAGAACCAAGAGAATATATTAATATTTGAAATGCATGTAGCCAGATCTTAAAAACTTAATCCCTTTTAGGGATAGTTACAAGTAAGAGCATCAAGTTTAGTTCACGTGTACTCTCTGGGTCCAGCAGGAGCAGACTGAGTCACTGCTGATGCTGATCTAATCGAGCCAATTTTTATAATATTTCCTTGTGTTTAAGCTGCATCAAGCCAGTTTTTATAACATTTCCCTGTGTTTAAGCTGCACTCTGCTCCTTGCTGTCAGGGGCACATCTCTGGCTTAAAAGGCAAAGATGTTCAGAGATATCCGGATAACAAGTTAGATGCAACATAACAGAATGAGGTTTTTATGGGAATTTCCAAGCTGAAATCTCATCTATTTTATAGAAGAATAGGTACAGTCCCTTTAATGAGGGAGAACACAAAAGTCAGGGCTATCTCTTGGTCAAGACTGTTGGATTTGTCTGAGTTTAAATAAGAGGATCGCTCCTCTAAATTTCACTGTTGTAAAATGACAAAAAATGGAAAGATAAATAATGCACATCCATGCAACCACAATGACCCTGAGGAACAGTGGGGACTCCAAAGTCAACAAAATTTGGCTGCTAAATAAGCCACATTTTTACTTTCCTGAACAGCTTTGTGCTCAGATCAGAGGTGTTTTATGATGGAAGATGAGTGTAGACATGGCTTAAAGATCACAATTCCTTTTACTCTGTTACCTGTACAAAGTCCAGTCAGATCAGATGTCTCATTTCTTGGGAAAAATCTTGGAGGTCTGATCAAAAGAGTTGCAGGAGGTGATAGGGAGAGGCTGCAAAGTAGAAAGAGAGAAGCACACTAAGAAATATTTGGAAAAACAAGTGATTTTCATTAGGTTTAGTGGAGTTGGTGGAAATTAATCTGCAAGGCAAGACTTTGAAAACTTACCTCATGATTTCATCCATGCAAAAAGAATTTGTTGTCTCCTTTTAGGTCTCTTGTTCTCTACATGTTTTTGCAAGTAATGGATTTGGGTATTTTCCCGTTCCCCACTTCTTTCTGACAAGCTTAATGGTGATAATTGATCTGAGCTCACAAAAAACAAACAAACAAACAAAACCCCCCAAAAATTAACAGAAAAGCAGAAAAAAAAAAAAAAGGAAAAAGAGGTGTTAAGTCTTGATTATCCATATGCATCAGGTGTTTTATTACCAACACATCTCTAGGTAAAATTTTACCCATCAGATTTTGGAGACATACAAATTTTATTAGATATCACATCTTTAGTGCAGATGGTGAAATAATACTAGAATTTTTAACATTTATCCCCTTAGCCTGCTGTCACATATTCTTTATCCCACAGACATTCTCATTGGAGCCTGTGACTATTTTTCTGTTTTTCCTGATTGTCTGCAATTATTTAAAATACACTTTCAAGGCAGAGAGAGCTTGCCTCAGCTGTCAAGCAATGCACCATCTCACCCTGATTTACGCAAGTCAGATAAAACCTTAGCATCAAAGAATGCACACTTGTTGACATGACAGAAGGTTAAAATCCTGTGAGAAAAATGCCTCTTCCAAGAAAGATTAGGATGGCAGATTGAACCTGCCCATCCATGTAGTTGCTGCCTCATGGAAACACATTCACAGCCCATGGTAGTACTGATCAACCTGTGACAAAGCTCCATCTTACAAAGGCAAAATCCCTTCTAACATTTCCTTGTAACTGAAAGAAGGCATCCAGACACTAGTGGGTTTCATAAAAGTTATATCATAATTTATAATTGGTTGCTAATTAATGTCAGATCACAGTGGAATTCCTATGGAATTACAGAGTGGAGCATCTTTAATTACCAGTTTATAATTATAAATCTCATTGGAATGAAAACACAAGAACTGTAATAAATTATGATGATCTTGGAAGATCATCTTTGACTGATAAAATCTTCATGTATGTCTCTTAAGGAATTAGAGAACAGTAGTCTTGACTTGGGGCAAAAACCATTTTCCATGATGCAGGGTTCCTCTTCCTACATTATGTAGAAATTAAAGAGAAAAAATCTTAGACATTATTTCACAACTAGACCAATTACATCTTGTGAAATTAAAAATACATCTCAGGCCTCTTAGTACTACATCCTGCAGTCTGTGTATCCGATAGATCGCCAAGGCTGGACCTTTCCCACCATTACTCTGCAGTTTTGTCCTTCTCTACTGCTCTGCCTGTGGAAATAAATTAAAAAAAAAAAAAGCTGTGGGACTAAAGCTGGTGTGACACAACCTTGATGCAATTTTATAGCAGAGACCTGCAGCGTTCTGTTCAGGTTGTCCTGCTCTGTCTTGTACTTGAACACAATCAAGGATGAGATGATTAGTTCTGTGCATGTTGACTGTTAATTAGGTGTACCCACAGCAGTTTGTCCTGTGTTCTGCTGCACACATTTGGGCCTCCCTAAACAGCTGTGGGTGGAGAATTACCACTCTAACAGCTTCACACCAGTACCCTACAGAGCAAAAGCTGATGAGTATGGATGCTGTTATGAATTGATTGAACCATCTTTTCATCCTTTCAGTTTGACTTTGGAGGAGCTGAACTGAAACAGAAGTCGGGGTATCTGCTACATGGGAGCAGCCCTGTAAGTGAAGTTCAAAAGCACAGGACCTCAATTCTGCAACAAGTACAAGAGGCAGGAAGAGGAGGAGAAGGTAGGTATCTGCCTGTGTCCCCAGGACCATCTCCTCATGGGACCCCAGCACTGACCCGTGCATCCACATCCTCACAGCCATCTCAGCCACAATCATTCTCTTCAGATGTGCTTGGGATAAGGAAGAAGATACTGATTTGATTTCAGTAATTGTGTTCATAACTGACTTGACTTCGCTGGTGAGCAGCAGGTTCTGAGCCTCACGAGCTTGTTTGTGTGACCCAACAAGTTCAGGCACTTTCTCTCACTCTCTGAGCTGCTCGTTACTGCTTCCAGCCATCCTCCTAAGATGTAATTTTCCTCCACGTGGAAATGAGCAGCTCATATGTTGAGGCCCTCCTTCCCTGCTTTTGACAGAATTGTTTTTCTCTGTTCCTTTTATTTCCCCCCAGTCCTCTCATAGTTCTATTTCTCTGTGCCTTTGAGGCTGCAGCCCTGTGCTTCTCCCTGTGTCCCACGTACAGCTGTGGGAATCTGTAAACCTGCCAATGAGTACTTTGTGAAAACTTGTTGTAGATCTGATGGGTTTCACTTTGCAAGCCAAGAAATGAAGACTTACGACATAATTGATAGTAACAAATTGAGAGAGGAACTATGGCCCCTACCTAAAATAAAAGACAATCACAGGGAATTAAAGGTCATGATATGAAGAATTACAGAGAGAAACACGTGGAAATAAGAACAAACTTAATGCAGGCTACAGTGGAGTTAAACCAGAGATGAATTTGGCTAAATAAAACATAAGAAACATATTTCCTGTACTAATTACTCCACTTCCAGAGAAGTGTAATGTTGGCATCAGCCTTCATACTAAATTGCACCACAAAACCCCAACATTTAACAGTGTTTTAGCCCACACATTAGGAAGTTTACCAATTTTAATTTTGCCTAGCTGTTGTTTATTTCCTGACAAATTTTTGTTGCAGGTTTACTCGAGTGGAGAGATGCTCCTTGAACATCAGAACTGCTATTCAAGGGCTTTGAGAAGTAGGCACACAATATTATTTGATTTGTTTTTAATTCCACCTTGCAAAATTGACTCTTTAGTAAATCCAGACCATGACAACCAACAGGATGACTTCCCCACATGGACAGTGTTTCCCACAGAGCACATAGGTTGCAGCCACTAACACAGGCAGAAGGACAGCTTGTTTCTTCTCATTCATTTTGTTGGCAGAAAAAAGACAACAGCACATTAGCAACAGACATTCATGGACACTGGAATTAATCAGACTCAAGTTTGCCTTCCCTTAAATCAAAGGGTCATCTGAAGGTGGGGAGAAGAATTTGCAGAGGTATCTTTGTGGGACTGCATTCCTAATTTTGCCTGAGATAACAGAGTCCCAGTGCCTTGAATTGCTGATTATTACAATCACCAACAGACACACATACATATTCAGGGAAAGTGTTCAAACCCTCACATTTGTATTCATTTTACTTTGACTCGACTGGAATCATAAAAGGAATGTGTAAACTAGGAGAGCCTGTTGCTGAAATGAAGTTGAATTTTTTCCCCACAGAAACTTGGGTTCATGACAGCTTTTTGTTGGGCAGGACATTAGCCTTTTGTAATTTATTGCTTTTAGATTAAATCTTGGGAAACTCAATATTGCAGTTGAATGATTAGAGCAATACCCCTTGGAGTAATAAATTTTCTTTGGTGCTATGCATCTCCCGATCATGTTTCCCTTCTAATTACATTTACATAAATGATATTCTGCAAAATTAAATTAACATTCAAACCGTTATGCTGGCAAGGAGAGACAAAAATTAGTTACAAACTTACATCCCTAAAAAAAAATGAAATGACACCTCGTTCTTTTCACAAACTGAATCATATCTATCCCCCAAAGTGTCTCACACACAATTCATTATTCTAGTTGGTTAATCACTGACCTAAAAGGCTCTGCTCCCCCTCTTTCGGAAGTTTAATAGTGTAAGGAACTGCTTTCCACAGGGTCTCATTAAATAGAAGCAATGGTGACAATCCAAATTTGATCAGCAAAGTGCTTTTTTCAGACCTAGACTTGATTTCTATAGTTTTGGCCGCAGCCCTTCTTCAGGGCTTCCCTCTCTTGGCTCCTGTGCACAGTTCCTCTAGTACAGAGCCCGAAGGCACTTGGCAGGGTTCCCTGTGAACTCAGTGCTGCACTGACACAGCCCTGACCAGGCTGAAGATATTCACAGAATTCACAGAATTCACAGAATCACTGGGTTGGAAGAGACCTTCAAGATCATCGAGCCCAACCCAGCCCCAACACGTCAACTAAACCCTGGCACCCAGTGCCACATCCAGTCTGATTTTAAACACATCCAGGGGTGGTGACCCCACCACATCCCCGGGAAGCCATTCCAGAACTTTATCACTCTTTCTGTGAAAGACTTTTTCCTAATATCCAACCTACATTTCCCTATGTTCTTGCCCTTCATACGTCCACATCACGGTGCTGGCTGGTGAGCAGTGCTGTGATTTCTTGGACTGCCCTCCAAATGATGCAGGATTGCACAGAGCAAGGTTTTGCTTGCCAAGACTATTGCGGGACTATTATCCAGATGAGGAAAAAAAGAGTGCCAGCCTGCTGCTCGCTCTTGAAGTCAGTCTTCAAACAGCTTTTCCAAGATCTGAACTTGAAATGGATTGTGCTATGCAGTGTGAATTTGCCTAAGATCACTAATTTTCTGACTACTCAATCTATTTTCTCAGTGCTGGATGAGAATCAGCAGCTTTTGCAGAGAAATTTTTTTCCCAAGACCTACTTGGAAAGGTATTATTCTTATTGTCCCACAGAGGATTTGGCCCTTCAGATACCCACCCCCTGTAACGACAGGGTATATCCATCTCCTCTCTCCTCTCTTTTGTCTTTTGATGCAGTTAACAAGTCATCAAAATACTGAGGCAAGGAACACATGGCCTATTCTCTCACTGGGCGTCAGTGAGGTATCACTTGGTTTTACTTGTTGCTCCTACACACACTGCATTGAAGAACACAGTATTCAGGAATTTGAATCCTAATCTTTATCCTCCCCACCCTTATAGTCAAGAGCAGATAGCTTCAAGTCTCTAGTGGCATCAGTTCTTATGCAAGTATACTCAAACAATATTGAGACATTAATAACAAAGTGGGGGGAAAAAGCATTATTTATTGTGTAACACATTCATATATACATATATAGTCACAACTGGAGCTATGTCTATCAGCCCTAGTGCAAGTGTGCCTATTTCAGTGTGAGTACATTTTTTTAATTTGTGCATGTTTCAATGGGGAAAAATACAGTGTCTGGAGAAGGGGATTAAAGTAGAAATGTCAAAGCTTCTGATTAAATAAAGTCTGTGTATATATGAGCGTACTTTTAAGTTTGAAACCTAGATGATTTTAACATTTCAATTTTTTAAAGCAAGGTTTGAGTCAGTGACTGAATTTCCTTCTTGAAACACATCAACATTTGCATTTTAGCATATTTCACTTTACTTGGCAGAGAGATTGTTGGAGTTTTTTCAAAAAAAAAAAAAAAAAAAAAAGGAACGCTGGGCAGCCTGGCATTTGTTTGAAAACCTAATTTAATTTTCCCTAAACTTCACAGTTTCTGTATTTCTATAGGTCCTACAATAAATAAAGTTAATTAGTTGTAGACATAACATTTAGAGACCATATTTTCTCAAAGTGTTTGATTGCAGTGAGTCATCTGCATGACAGCTCCCTTTCCAGGACTGCATTTCATTCCTGTTCGCCTCAGCCTGGTAAACATAACGTGCCAAACACTCTAGAATTTCTGTTAAATAAGCTCATCTCACAGCACCACGGCCCAGGCCCATTCAGAGCCATAATTGAATTCTTTGGCACACTAGTGGTTAGGAAAGACCAGGCTGATTTCCATGTTTAGGACCATATGACAAACATCTGTTCCCTGCAAGGAATGCTAGGGTATAACCACAGGTACCAAACATAAATCACGAAGGAGATCCTGGGGCAAGTTCACTAACCGTGACTCCTGGAAAGGACCTGAGACCTGAATTTACATTTGATGAAGTAGCCTGTGCAAGCCTAGGATGAACTTTCTGTGACATCTATGAAAATTCAGAGCAGTCAAGGAGGCTCCATCTTCTTGACATAATAGCACCAGACCAGCAGGTACATTTAAAACAGTAGTGTTCTACAACAAAATTCCATGAACATTTCCTTCTTCAAGGACTTAAAAATCTAGAAGACAGAACAGTATAACTAAAATGTCATAACTAACTTCTACTGCTAGCATTACACTTTGATTTACTTAATTTCATCAGTCTATTATATTATTCCCATTATCACTGCCATGCTATTTTTAACCTGTATTTAAAAAGCAGCATAGCTCCAAGACACATGTCAGTGGAGCACAACAAATGTAAGTCTGACAGAACCCTCAGTGAATCATGGGAGAATCCCTATGACTCAGAAAAACAGTAAAGAGAATTTGTGAGGTTCCAGCAAAGTTACCAAGAATTCATGAGTACACAGGGTTGTGACTCAGTTGGCTAAGGTTATCAGACTCCAGGAGCATTGGACGCTTCCGTGACAAGCCAAGACCATCTTCCACTCAGAAAAATTAAAAATACATCCATCTAGAAGCAGGGCTCTTCCCAAGCTTTCTAAAAAAGCTCCAAGGTGGCGGTCCAAGCATTTTGAAAGGTGGTGTAAAGCCCAGATACCTTATTCAGCTTCTGATCCAGGAGACACCATAGCTCTCAGAACAGAGAAAAGAAAAGAAAAACAAACTTGTCGAGATGTGCCTCAATGACAAATGCAAAGAACACCTGAAGGTATGGCTGAGACTTTCTGTTCTTCGGGACAATTGGAAAATTGCAATCGTCTTTTATCTCTCAGAAGTATCATAAAGAAGAGGAGATACACAATTCTATTTGGATACTAGCAGGAGCAAACTGGAGTGATTATGAGCTAATTTTACCATAAAGGTCAGGTTAATCTTTTTATATCAGAGACTATTTAATAAACACTCTTGACCACTTCAGTACCTCTCTCACTTATCACCCTTCCACCCCTGCATTGTGCTGGAACCAAAATACCCAGAGGATGAGAGGGAGTGGCTGTATTTTGGGCTGCTCTTCTTTTTTTTTACTTTCCTTGTATAATCCTCAGGGTCTCCTGAGGGCAGGTTACTGTAGCTGAGAGGAGAACACCACTGTGTGCAAAAGGCATGGCAGCCGTAAAGAGCAATTGAAGCTGCAGTCACAGCACCCATGTTTCTCCACTTCTGCATTTCTGATTGCCTGATTTTTGTTGTTGTTGATGGTGTTTGAAGAGTAGACGCTATGTGAAGCAACAGCTGTTAGTGATCTCATTCAGAGCTGAATATCTTTTTACACACAGCTTGGTTGTGCACGAGGGGCCAAGAACTTTGGCTTCAGATAAGCAAAATCAAAAGCTGTTTTAACTGGCACGTTGAGTCCATTGTCTATAAACATTCACGTTAAGATAATGAGAGCAAATCTGCCAAGGGACATTATTATGTCATGAAATATATTTGCCCATCACAGAGGAATGACTGGAAAAGAGGGAAAAAGAGGTGATTATGGAACAGTGGCCTAAATCTGCTTAAAAGCTCCACTAATTATGAGCACACACTATCTTGGGGAATAGTCACAAATGGATGTACAGAAAACATTCAGGAAGGAGGAGACTGAATAAAGCAGAAAATTCTTCCAGGAATAAAGCAAGGAAATGCTAGAACTCGGCAGCTCCTGCCCCATTCTGATCAGATGGGTGGCAGCAATTAAAGGGCAATGCCAAAAAGATTAGTGTTGGGTAGGATGGGTACTTTCCTAGGTATATGAAAAACAATAGACCAGGAAACAGGAACACTGTGATACTAATCCACTTTTTTCAAGTAGTCACAGATTTTTAATGTACATATCCATAGATCATATCAGAAGGAGACTACCAGGAAGATGTCCCAGGAGCTCTTACATGGAATGTATTTAATGACCATTATTATTATTATTATTATTATTATTATTATTATTATTATTGTCAGAAGCATGGGAGGTGTGTTCTCTTTGGAACACTGAACAAAGAAGGTTGAAAAGGAAATGTAGAGTGTCAAGACATGAAGAAGCAACTTTTTCATCAAACTGCTTTTGAAGGATTAAAAACTGGAATCAACTGTTGAAACCGGAAGGCAGCAAGTATTTGACTTGTCTCAGGGGAAATCCTTGGGAATCTCCCACACCTTTTCAAACTGCATTCAGACTGTAAGAAAAGTACATATCTCGAAGAAGCAAAGACAACAAGTAAGAATCTAGATGTTATTAAAAAGTATAATTGAAATAACCTAGGGTAAGCAGCATTAGGCCTTCTAAATATTGTTATTCTCAATCAAAAACTGGTTCTTTGGCTAGAGTAAAAACATTTGATTGTGTTTTGCTGTGAAAATATTGTGATTTGCTGTACTGTTCATGATTAATGTTGGTCTTTCAAAAAGTTGTTTTCCTTTGTGCAATGTAAATAAAGCTTCTTTCCAGTGTTGCTGAAATCCTGGCTTTCATTATGCATGGCAAAGGAGAGGTTGATGATGCTTTATGATCTTTAGCAAGCACCACAGACATTTCTGGAACATGGAATCAAAAGTAAGAGCAAGTGGCATTAAAATGTTCTTTGAGCTACTTTCTCTAATCACAACATGAAAGTTCTTTTCCATTTAATGTATGTGAACTGCATTCAAAGCAAAATAGAAATAATTCTGAAACTGAGACGTTTTCTGGAATGGATTCAGTACTGGAATAGAGTCAAAGTCAAACCTTCTTTTCATGACAACTGAATTTGAGTATTGTATTTCTTATTTGATGTGACATCTCATCACAAGATCCTCCAGGCACTGTGCATGGAACACCTTTAAAATATAAACATCCTAATATTACACTTCTTCTATTTCTCTGCAGTAGTAATAATTCACTTTCACATCAACTTCTTGGAAGGAAAACTAGAAGAGTCCAAACTTTTTTATACTATATAAATTTCTTAAATAAAGGCAATCATGAAGAGTCTTTCCCTCTCACCAGTAACTATACTATGTTGCAGTGGCAATGACACTGCTGCTGCCCTTTCCAGAAAAGGATTTTGAACAAAGTCCAGGAAGAGGGACAGTTCTTCAGGCACAGTGGAGCTGTATGACTGCATTGACTCCTGCCAGTCACACCATCAGCTGATGATACGTTTCTGACTAGTGAACTTCTTCAAACATGATTTAATAGCTGAATCAAAGCAAGAAAAATTCTCAAGATCAGATAAATCTTGGCAAACCTTTATATAAACCTGTGTATCAGCTTGGAAACTACTGATTTTATCCATGTTCCGTCATGATGGATAAAACTGACCATACCTCATCCTTAAGTGGCCTTATGAGCTAGGTTTGAGAAATGAGTGGTGCCAGGATCTCACTGTTTACTGAATAGCAGTGTGACCCATAAGAGCAAGATGACATCAAAAAGCATCTCATTTTCAGGAGAGCAAAAGTTACAGTGCCTTCCAGAAAAGAAAAGTGTTTATATCAAATTCAAAGGGAGCACCCTCAAGTTTGTTATTAGCCTAAAGAGTTGGATTAAACATGGAGGTAGTTCTGCAGCAATGTTTATATTAATAGGAGATTAAAGCTGAGATACCTACACAGCCCTCTTTGCTGTAGAAATGTGGTTACTTCTTAGAGATACACAAGTTATGCACATCCAGGCACCAAAACACTGGAATTCAACTGTCATTCAACAAAGTTCTTCCTATTTTATACCACTACAAGTCAACCATATTATCCTGACCTGGTCCAGGACCTTTCCAGACCCAATTACTGCATCTCTGATGCTCTCTATATTGCCCTCTACCCTCTCCAATACAAAAACTATTCTCTTACAACATTTTGTTTCTTCTTTGCTGCATCCCACCTAGGAAAACATTTTCTGAATTGTTATCCCAGTTGTCTGTGCTGTCATGTCTTCAAATCCCCAGGATTACTTTTTTTTTTTTAATAAAGATTGCACATTATTTGAAATGGAAATAATTTTTCCATGCTCAGATGAAAACAAAAAAAGCCAGAACTCTGCACACTCTGGACACACAATGGATCTCCCTGACTTTTCAAAAACTCATCATGAAGAACATAACCTGACTGCCTTGCTATTTCACTCCCAGTCAGTGAGTTGCTGATTAAGGCTGAGAATACAGGACTGTAACTGATGTGAAACGAAGGAAAAGCATTTAACCTGCAGTCCCTCATATTCAGAACAAATAACTGTCTCTGTGTCCCTAGCACATGTTTGAGGGAGTCAGAAACAGGTTATTAATGAAGAAAAACTCCATAAAAATGAGCACACTCCAATCACTCTTCTGGCACTACAACATCAAGAGGAGATGCCAGTCAAGCAGCTAATATTAAACCTGTAAATCTTTACCTATTTGGGATGCTTTAATCATTTCCTATGAATTAATACCATAAAATCTGATTTATAGCTGAAGGAGGAAGATCCTTATAACCATTAATACACAAATTCAATCAACAGACATTTGCAAATTACGGATTCACTGGAGCTCTGTGCTGCTCAACAGAAAACCAATCCTGGCCCCTTCTCTGCAGAGGAAGCAGCACTTCAGATGATGGTAGAGGTGCAGTTTCATCAATGCTGCATTCCAGGAAACCTCCTTACACTGACTTTCTTCAACAGATGGTCTTCTTAATTTGGTACAAGATACAAGATTTATAGACAATCCTCGGCAACATGGGAAGTGCTTAAGGTGTCAGATGAAGCAATAAACAAATGGGAGGGCAATGGTCTCTTAGTAAACAAATTTTCTAACTTTGCAAGGATTGCTATGACCCCGCTAGTCCTGCACAAATATCTGAAAGAAAATTAAAAATTGTTTAGGGTGGTTTTTTTAACATGGAAAAGTTATTTTATTTTTGTCTGCTTTTGCTGCAAATAATTAATGACAGCAAGCTAGACAATTTAGGCATAAAATCCCTTATTTGTTAAGCTTCTCAGAAGCAGGGGTTTGCATGTAGTCTATCTGCCCCAGACCCCAGTACACCTAGAGATGATCTGGCTGTCTCCTCCCAAGCAACCCTAACTCTCAGCTTCTAACTTTGCCTTGTTACCACTTTGCACTGAACATGGCCAAAACCAGGGACATTTGTTCCACATCTCCTCCTCTCTACCACCACAGATGATTCTGTCAAGTGCCCATCACTCTCATCTATTCCTGGTTACCATTAACCTCTGCCTTTCCTTTGCCCCATACGTACAGCCTCATTCATGTGCCAGTCCTTCCTCTGTGTCCCTGGTTCTAACATCCCATTTTCTCTCTCCAGATTTATACACACTGTAACCCCACAGTATATACAAAGGACCAATTTCATCCTTTTCCAAATTTAATCATTTGCTTGAAATGCCAAAAGATGAAAATGAGTTTCCCTTTGCGTCCGTTATCATCAAGAAAGGGAGATGTTTTAGGTGGACAGGCTGGCTCAGGTTTCAGCTGAGCAGAATCACTCTTTGGAGATGCCTCTTGGTTTCTACAGAAAAGAAAAAGCTTAGGGTTACTGGCTTTCTAATGCATCACTAAAGTGCTTACAGGGAATAAGTTCAGGACAAAGTATAGACACTTTTTCCAATCCCTGATTTGTGATCCTTCATCTCTCAACCTCTGATCCTTTTTTTTTTTAAGATTCCGGTTGGTTTGCCTTGTCTGGTTTACATGGACAATCTTGTTTTACCTAAAAAGGAAGCTTAAGCCAAGACTTCACAAAGAGATTTTGTAACATAGCTTTCCAATGTGGAGAAAAGGCAGGTGACGTGCTCTTTATATATTATTGCAAAGTTTTCCAAACAACTTTTTAACCTTTGTCTGTTCCAAAAGACAAGCTACCTTGCTAGACAGACTGATATTTATACTTCAATGGAGAGAAAGAAAAAAAAGTAGAAATTGGAATGGTAAGTACTCATTCAGTAGCTGAAAGCAAGAGGTTTTCCGAGAGTTAGAAACTACTGCAGAGGAGGGCTAAGCTTTTGCCTCAGGGCATTTAAAGTGTTCCTTTCTCCTACTCCATCTTTTCCCTTCTTTCCTGATCCCTCCTCCAGCATGTGTCTGCTAAAGATCTCAGCCTAAGGAACAGAACTGGGAGGAGGCCAATCTCCAATTCATCTTGGGAGTTTGATTTAATTTTCCATACATCGCGACTGCTTCTTTAGCAATGATGCACATCCTGGCTAACCTGACAAAAGCAGTGCTGGTTTTCCTGTAGAGCACCAGCATGATGGAGCAACCTGATACATTTACTACAGGTGGAGCAGCACTTAGACAGCATCCTGCTTTGTTGTAGACATAGAAATTGCCAAAACATCCACTAATTTCAGTGGTACCAGGAAGGTCCTATAGAAACAAGATGGAAAGGGTAAAAGTCAGGGAACGTGATACAAGTGGGAAGACAAAGCACCAGCATGTCATGAGAGAGGACGAAAAAGTAGATACACAGTAAGAACTGCTGGGTGCAGAAAAAGAACAGTTGCTACACAAAGAGCAACAGACACCATTTGAAAAGGAACGCCAGGAAATTTTGCAATTATTGTTCAGAAGTGTCTTCTCCTTACTACAAAGGTTATGACTGATGATTCACTTTTTAAAAATGAAACATTTAGGTCAGAGTGGTTTTGGAGGGTTTGAGAGGAAAGAACAGCTATCTGTGGCAGGAGGAGCTGGTTGGATGGATCAAACTACAAGTTCAGACGTTTTTTTACCAACACCTACAAAATCTTTTAAACAAAGAACCCTTATGACACAGAGAAATGTAAAAGAGGAGAAAAACACATACAAAGAAATGGAAAAAAGGAAATACATAATAAGGGTTTTGGCTGTTCTCTTTGTTTAATGTCATGGGACTATGAATTTTCCTCATTCTCCCTGAATGAAGTCTCTAACTATGTATCTTTGGCAGCTGACATAGCAGCAATAGCTCCAGTTTGATCACTGTGAACATTGCATTGGCTGCACTTTCAAATCATCCCAGCACCCACTGGCTACTGATTTTGTTGCCAAAATAGGTGACATGCACTTTCCCACCTACATCCTAATAATAGACATTACACTGGAAAATGCCATTGAAACAAGAATGGTTTTACTTGGCAGAAGCAAGATAAACTTATGCTCGTTGGGCACGTTTCACCTTCAGTCTGAGTTGGCCAATCTATAATGAAGTTCTAACTTACAGTCTGCAGTGCACTTGAACGAGTCAGTCATTTAAATACAGTATTGCAGCCCAAATACCTTCTAAATGAATATTATTATAATTTAGGAGTGCACAAGGACACAAGAACTCTAGGTAGGGCAGTGATTTCTAGAAAAAATACAACTGGCAATGGGGTAAATATTCACCTCAATCTAGTTTAAAAGCAGCAGAACCTGCACTATTGAACTCCATCTTCCACAGTGCCACCCTTGACACACACATTTATACACCTTTGTTCTGTGCTCTTCAAAAGCGGACAAGCACAATTTACTATAGGAAATTGAAAATGTAAGCTCTTGGCTAATGTCAGCAACACAAAACAAAACAAAAGAAACCAATTTGCTTGCCTATCAAAAATACAGTACTGTATTTAATGGAGACCACATAGTTGCAGTGGGAAACACACTGTACTGATTTAAGATCCAGTTCATTAAATATTCCCTATATTCTTGGTGTAAGAAAGAACACACCACATGTGTGGGGGAGCATGATATCCTGGAGGCACTATTTTATCTTTAATTTCCATTAGGTCTTTCATGAACACACCACTCAATCCCCTCTGCCTAACCACACCTGCTGTGCCAGTGATCATGCAGTATGTAATGTCAAGTCTGTCTTCATTGGGACTGGGATCAATTAAAAAGCCCAATATTCAAATTATGCTCGCAGCTCCCAAAGCATTGCCACACTTATTCCCTGAGAACAGCAGAAGTATGTCAAACTGTTCCACAGCACATGGTTTTCAGACTGCATTTCGAATTATGTTTTCACATTAGCACAAACCAAATTTGTACCCATTGCTTTGAATGCCCAGAAGAGCTTTAGGCAGGGGCACCCCAGGCCTGGATTGACCCTGATTTTACTGGTGGCATCTCAGTCCGAGGATGATTCACCCAGCCTGCATAATTAACAATGAGCTACAATCACTCAGGGAGATGATTCATCCTATAGGTGGGCTGAAAAGCTGCCTAAATATGATAATTTCTCCCTGGTACTTCTAAAAGATTGTCTTTGTTGACTGGGCTATCAATTTAGGGATGTGGGATTAACCTGGAACACAATTACAGGTTGTGTAGGGAGAGGTATGTGGAATCAGAGTGTGAAAATCCCATCACAGGGGCAGCCCATACCCCTAAAAATGGGATCAGAAAAAAATAAATGGTGAGGGGCACAAAGTTCACAAGCTGCATCTGAAATCTTCAGCTTCAGGGAAGAAGACAGTAAACGTTTGTGAATATAAATAGGGACTTTACAGGAACTTGACAAAACCCATACTTTTATAGTTATTTGCACATAATTGCCCGTCACATAATTCACTGCAGAAGAGAGATTCCCTTTGATTCCAGCCAGAACTGGCATGAGCCCAGGCATTTCTACACAGGAAAGGAACCAAACCGAGCCACTTTAATATGGTCTGGGGAGTGAAGGAAGTCTGAGGAGTGTGCTCCACTGCACTACAAGTTGAATTTATCCAGCTCCTTGTAACTCTGCTTTAGTTATGATTGGTAATGGAGACGGACTTTATTCTTATAAATTCTCTCCAACAAATAAGCTTTCACTTTATGTCCCTTCACTGGCTCCCTCTGCCCTGAAACCAGTCTCCTGATTAACAAGATATGGAAAATTTTAGGAATAAGGCCAAACTGGGGGGAGATTTTTCTTTTTTGGCTCTTTTCAACTTGCATAGGGCTGTGCTATGGAAAGCTGTCCTGCTAGTCAGAGCAAGAAATCCTTGCAAACATTACTGCAGAGTTTCATTGAAATGAAAAGACTGCAGAATTCTTTTGTTGTCTTGAAAATATGCATAGCTAACACAAATTCATTCACCCTGAACAAAATAGCTACAAACATTTGTTTTAACAATATAGAGGCCTTAAGAAATGTGTAATTTCACAGCAGCAACTGAACATTTATATTGCGAACGTTGACCTAACTTCTAAGCTCCTGTAGGAAACTCTAAAATTGTTTAGCAAGAAGGGCTTTCTAAGCTGAGAATCAAGCTGTGAGAAAGAATAAAAAAAGAGCATTCATTTAAACATTTTCAGAAGCCCCTAAAAATGCCGTTTTCACACAGTAAATCCGCTGCACTTGAATGTCTGCTGGCTTTCTGAAAGGAATGCTCTTCACTGGGATGCAGCCTGCTGTGGTCAAGTATGATGGAAATAAAAGTGTTGCTAATGGTGATTGAAAAGGATTCCCACTGCTGCTGGCCAGTGTTGGTTTTAGATGGGCCAACTCTGTCGAACGGAGAGCAACGGGAGACAGTAAACTTTCTCTAAGACTCCCTAAACTTTGAGTCACCTCTTCTTCCCTTCCTTTTAATACCAGCCTGCCCCATTGTTTCTCTGCTGAGCTTTATATTAGCTCAGTCTGGACCAGACTGTCACTGGAAATGTAAAGATGCAGATTTTCACACAAGGGCAACACACAAAAAAGAAATGGACCATGACAATGAGCATTAGCACAGCAGCAAGCCAACAAGCCCAAAACACTTCTACATTGGGTTAGTTCAAGAAACAAAGTTGTACTCAGGGGTAAGTATTCAGCCATCCTCTTTAACTGGGATACTTCATATTGATGGCAACTTCAGGAGCATGGCTTGGTTGTGTCAGGCATTTTGGCTTTTTAAGGAAATTTGGCCTTGCACAGGCACACAGAAATTTTGTTCAGATATGGCAATGCTAAGGGTAGGCAGCAAGGCTGAGGCAGGGAATTTGACAAATCATGAACTTGGCTTCTGACTCCTGAATCCCTATTCCATGCATTAAGTGCAAGACATACCTGTCCTCCTCAGCAGGACTGGACTTCTTTTGATGTCTTTTTTGCCTTACATGCTGCAGAATCAGCATGGTCCACTGTGAACTTTCAGTAGTGGATGAAATTTTAACTGGGCTTTGTCACTAATTGCATTGAGTTTTTAGAAGTACCCTGTACCCTTGAGCTCAGACAGAACTCGGAAATCCAGGTCCTCAGCCACAGTAAAAGAAAATCAATTAATGGCATTAAGGGGGAGAATAAATAAGAAATAACTGAGGAAAACCCATCATTTCTGCAAGTGGACTTCAGCTGCTTGAGCACTGAAAGGGCAGGCATTGCCTGGGCTTTGGAAAAGTGATGATGCTGAGCACGTGTTGGGGTGTCCCCCCACACCTCCTGTGTCTCTCCCCACTGACTCCACCCAGAGAACTTGTAATGCTGCATGGCTGAAGAACTTCAGCCAGCTGAAAAGCAACCTGACAAAACACAATAATGGGATACTTGGCCTGGAGTGATGGTTGCCTCAGCCAGGGTGGTTGCCCAGCTTCTGCTGTTTAAATAAATGTAGAAGAGAAGGGTGAGCAGGGTAGAAGAACAGGGTGCAGAGTGGGGACAGTAGTAGGCCTCACACTTTGTTCCAGATGCTCAACATGCTTTGTTTCATCCAGGTCCTCTTGACTGACCTAACCTAGCACAAACCATGGACCCCACTAACATCTGAGAGGATTTCAGCTCTGCTGTGCCATTTTTACTCACTCGGTATGCCTCGACAGGAAGCGTAGGGGAGAAGATGAGTCAAAACTTAAATGTACTCTTAAAGGATATTTTGATGGCTGGAAAATACTTTCAATTCAATGTATATAATCCCAGCAACAAGGCTGGCCCTTCTTGTAAGCTACTCTCTGTATATTATGAGCATATCAAAGTGTAGAAGACAATTTCACAGAGCACAATGAATGTAGTATTTGGTCCCTCATCACAGTCTAACTTAGTCTTTTTGACCAGTCTAGCTCTTTTTTGACTAGTCTAGCCCAGTCTTCAGCAAAATGCCAAATGTTGTGGAACAAAGGCTCTAGAGAATGCTCACTTTCAGGCCTGTAAAGACACAGCAATTCTCCAAGTTTGGTTGTTTTTTTCTCCCCTATGCTCTCACAGATGTCTACTGCAAGTGGTAATAATTCTGTGCAACATTTTAACATACATTTATCATTACATCAGTGGCTGAGAAATACAACTCCTGCACCTCATAGGTATTCTTTCACCTAATCCCAGTCTCTGGTAAGGTCCATTACACAGCTGAGCAGGCATCCAGCCTTTAGTCATTCTGTGCTGCATGTGTGTGCACCCAGCCTGTGATCCCTACCCATGGATGCTGGCTGGGTGACTCGAAGGTGCAAACAACTGGGCTGCCAAGGAAGATGTAGACTGGACAGAACACAGAAGACTAGAAACTGTGGTGAAACTCTCATTTTGGAAGTAGAGGTATGAGTGCAAGGCACTGTGCAAGGAAAGCACAAGTGAAGCCTTTTACTCTTGATCAAAAAGCGTGGCACTACTTCAGTGGGTTCGCAGTCCTCCCTTCTGTCACCAGCACACTTCCCAAATTGCTCACAGGAGTCCTGGAACTGAGCAAAGCACCTCACTAAAGTCACTAAAGTAAGGATGCACTGGGCATATATCCATTGACTAGAGAGAGCAGCCCTCACCCTGGCTTCCAGGGAGGCTCCCAGGTCACAGAGACAACAGGCCTGTGGGCACAGCTCCAACACACCCTCCAGAACATGTTCAAATTTCTACTGTGAGCATTGCAGAAAATGATCATGAGAGGACAAACAGTGCAGTTGTCCCAGTGAAGGCAGGGTCTGCCCCATCCTGGTAGCTCTTTGCTCAGTGCTGCTGGCCTGGGCAGGAGAACAGGAGAACATCAGTGACCCTGATGACTCCTGGATCAGAATGGTTGTAAACCATTGGCCAAGATGTTTTTATGTTTTTTCCCCTCTGTAAATCACAGAAAATGAAATAAGATGAAAATAAAATTAAATAAAGAAGGAAGAATGGCTGGAAAGAGCAATTAAGAAGCTGTGGCATCAAAAGCCCTGCATTATCTGTTTTATCACGTTTTCTCCTGACTTTTTAATACATTCATTACACTTAGCATACTACAACCTCATCTTTATCCTGCAGATCTCATTAAGCATCCAAGATCTAACTCAAAATTACCAAGCTGGCAGTGTCTAAAGAGGAGAAGTCTGCACATTTCCTATTTATTCTGTTCCTGTAACCAGACAGAGTTATTCTGCTCTCGTCTCCCTCTGATGGCCTCTTCTAGGTGCACTCATCACAGATCCATAAAAAAGTGAATTACCCTGACACTGGTGTCAGCAACCTAGTCTCAAATGTATGACTGCTTTGACAAGAAATTAACATGCAAAAATAAAATCCCTCCATGACTTCTTTCTTGGGCACAAAAGAATTTTAATAATTATTTGGTTTCCTGATGAACTGCAAAAATTATTTTAAAGTTAAGGCATAGACTAGAACTTGACTTAGTGGCTGTAGCAAACTCCTTAGGCCTCACTTTTTCCCTTGTGAAAACAGGATTGCTGAGCTACTCAGAAAGAGCTGTAAGTGAAAACATCTAGGTGAAAGACATCTTTGTGTTAGGGAAGTTCCCCTTATATAACATAAATAACCTTATCATGCTTTTAAGTCACTGAAGGGGAGCAGCAGTCTCCTGTTGGAGGTACCAGCAAAGGTGAAGTCACACAGAAGAAATAGATAAAGATGGGATGCTACTGAGTAAGAGCTGTGCTATCCCTTATCTCATTTGGAGTTTGGTAAAGGGCTTTCCAGATTCCTGCTGTGAATTTGTCTCAGCATTTTTTAAGGGCCCTTAAAAATGTCATTTGTCACAGAGTAAATCCTGGATGTCTGGTTACTTTCTGCAGGGAATGCTCTTTGCTGGGCTGCAGCTTGCCAGGGGTCAAATATGACAGAAATGAAGTGTTGCTAATAGTGATTGAAAAGGATTCCTACTGTTTGTGGCTGGTGCTGGTTATTAGAAAGGCCAAATTTGTGGGACAGAAAGCAGCAGGAGACAGTAAACTTTCCCTAAGACTTACTAAACTTTGAGTCACCTCTGCTACCAGTGCCATTCTGTCAGACCTATTTGGAGAAAACTGATATTATAATTACTAATCTCAGCAAGGGCCTAATGTGCAACCTGAGGCACTCCTCTGCCAGCCATGTAATTATGGATGGGCTGGAGAGACCTGCAGGCACTGCCTCTGCCCCCCAGCCCCAAAATTCATAGGATTATGTTACTGCTCTGCCCAGGCTGCTGAGGACAGGTAAATGAGCAGCAGAGTTGCTAGGCTGTCATGAGAGAAAATTATTATTGTCAAAACTGCCTGCCCACTGTTAAAGGTTTGAATGTCACCTCAAAAAAATTCCTTTTCAGACCCTTAAGTGGTGGCATCTAGAGGGTTGTTTGAAGCAGGATTCACCCTCCTCTGAGACAACATTGGTGGCTGAGAACATTTTTGTTTTGCTGTATTATTTCATCCACTTCTTCCACACCCTACAGTTTCTGAACCCCTTGAATTAAACTTGCACATAAAATCAGTTTGGGCTGCATATAGTTTAATTTTATCCTTTACAGTCTCTTGTATACACTGTAAACACATTTTTTTACACCTTAGGCACCATTTACTATCAACAAGCTCTGTGCTTTGAATGTTTGTCCACCAAAAGGAGATAAACCACTGATTTTAGGAAGAGAAATGGGTCCTTATTCAAGTAGAGTGGAACAAGGAGTGTGCACTTGAGACAAGCAATGTGAAAAGTGAACCCAGATGAAGGCCACGATGTTGTAAACCTGTATATAGATACATACTGACTTAGACAAGTGAGTGGTCCTTCTGCAAAAGGTGATATATCCCTGCCCAAAATTAAGTGTGGATAGGAACACTGTGCAGGATCAGGCCTGGAGGACTGGACTCTCAACAGCCCAATCACCTTTCTGCAGTGCTGAGCAGGCTGCTGCCCTATTGATTTCTGTAGCATAGAGGGGGCTTAGCACCTCAGAGCATCAAATTTCCAAGCCTGGAAGAGACCTGGGCTCTGGAATGGATTAAAGTCACATGTGATGTATTTGGAAAGGCCTGAATTCAGTTTCAGCGCTCAGTAACAGCAACCACCATTTATTCTGGTTACTACAATTCATTTGGACAGTGTTTACAATATCATCCCCTTCCTCCATTATTAGACAAACAACTTTGATAGGTAGCCTTTTATTTTTTACAGCATTTCAGAGCAGAATAAACACACAGCCTAGGTTATTTATGGAGTGAGCTTTCTGTATGAGGTGCCTTTGCCAAACAAGTGTGAATTCAATAGTGCACACGCTGTGTATATTCAACCAAACAGTGACCCAGCAGTCAGTGAGGAAGGGGAGAAAGGAAAAACACATGCAAGACACCATCTTCTATATGTCATGTCATCAGAAAACCCTCCCCATAAACATTAGGGAGCTCTGTGCCAAATTGTGTTTTACTGACTCAGAAAAGTGATCAGAACTGATTTGCAGGACTTTTCCTCTTGGTCAGGGAAGCAAGAGAAACACCTGAAGCTTCATTTCCCTGTTTGTGCTTGTTCCCTAGGAAATGTCATGTCATTTGTTTGGGACAGTGTGGCCGGCATTTGGTGGACACGAGTACTGCAGATGGTTACAGAAAGGCAGTCTCACTTGAAGGGGTTTTTCCTAAAAACTTAGGATGAAGATGAGGTTTTTTAACTGAAGGAGAAGACATTCAGAGGAAAGTAGAAAGAACAAGATAAACAGGTTTTATTTCACATGCTTTTGTCATTTGCTAATGCATAAAACCTTTTCTACAGGCAGGCTAACAGAGGACTTAATTAAAAATTGACAAATTCTGATATCCTTCTGATATACAGCATATAAAGTATGGGCCGTGTCACTTCAGGGTTTTTTTTTTTCATTTTTGATCCTTCATCCCACCAATAATTTAGGACTTGTAGTGGTTTTGCAAACCAAAACCACCCAGTGTGAACAACTGGGTCAAACTCAGAAGCTTATGGAACAGTTGAACAGTTGCCATAAGTTTAACTGCATGCATATTTGTAAGTATTATCCATGAACTGTTGTATGTCTTGATTTTGACTAAAACACACCTAAAAGTGACCAATCAGCTCTTGCTGCCTCATCCACTGATTAGACTTCCATTTGTAAATGCTGAGACCCCAGCTCACCCCTAGACCCCTATACATGCACATAGTGAGTTAACTCAGCACATCAATAAAGAGGGTAAACAGCTTGTCAGAAAAGAATCAAACAAACAAACACAGCAAAAAAATCAAATAAATAGCAATGATTGCAACTCAGATGTGTTTGCCTTCTGGAATGAATGAAATTCAAGTGTTTACTGCATGTTCTAGATGGGAAGTTGATTTGAGGTCAGAAAATTGAAGAAAAACCACAAAGGCTGCAGTGTGTCAAAGACTGCAATGTATTATTGTCCTGCTCTGGGGACAGGTTTCTGAATACGATTAGGAAGTTTTGAAAAACTTTCTTCTGGCTTCCATAAAGAATTGTGCTCCTAAACCCAGATGAACCAAAAACTACACTCTGCATTGTTAAAGAGCAGCCAGTCCTCCTATTTATTGCAAAGTACTTTTAAAAAACATTCCCTCCATCTAGACAAGATCAAAAACGATGTTGCTTGTTGCTATAATGTAAAATCATAATGCCAATTTCACATGTCATGTTACAGGAATGATTGATATAAATAAATCTGGAGCTGCTTGATAAGAAATATACAAACACTTCCCTTCTCTTTCAGAAAAGTTCATACAAGCCAAAGCCAAGCCTCTCATGTTTTTTATCAGATCATTCCTCATTTTGAATATTTTCCCACGACTTAGTGCATTTTTTAATAAAAAGATAAAGTCTTTTTATGGGATAGACTTCTCCTTGCACAGTTAATACTGGAGAAATCTCAGGTCTTCTTTCAAAATATTTGATATCAGACTTGATACATCAACAAATGCAAAGTAGAGCAACAGAAAAAGATTAGCTTGTGTCAAACATCAATGTCTCTGCTTCTAAATTATTGTCATTTATAGCACAGCAGCATTTAAGAGCCTCCCACATGGCCCCTTGCACTAGACTCTCCCAATAGAACTGCCTGGGAAGGTGCTGTCTGGATGATTTCAGGCTCAGAAACTCTGATCCTTGTGTCTCCATATCTATGAGGAGCAGAATGTTCCAACTCAGAAATGAAGAACACTGGCAGGAATCAATGCCTGTTTATCTGGATTCCAAAAGTTCCTGGACTAGCAACACTCAATATTTTGGTCAGCGTGTAATGCCTGCAATTTTAGGTTCTAATGTCATCTTCACCTCTAGATGATTAGAGCAAGACTAACCTTCAAACCCTGGCCATTATTCTGTTGGAGGATGAGCTGCCCTCAGAGCTGGACACTGTCCAATTCAGAAGACAGAAAAAAATCAGATCAGAGAACCCTCTCAAAACTTGGCACCTTTTGTGAATACAGACAATTTTCAAATTAGTCCCTCAAAACTGAAACACAGAACTTTTCCTTAAGTATTTCCCTTTGAAGCTGACTCTCCTTGCAGACAGCACGGTTAACAGCGTGCTGTTCTTCATCTGTGTTCTCACATGAAACAGAAGCAGAAGAAGACATGCAAAGGCACAGGCAGTTATTCAGGAATGTATCTGCCCCAGGAGTCCAGCTTTACTGGTTTCTCAACTGGCCATACCATGCTCAGCTGTGCCAGAGTCTGAAATCACAAAGAGGTGTGCTTTCTTTAAACTAAACATCAACCTCAACTCCAAAAGACTCTTTGGTGTTATTCACTGCAGCTGTGGTTTGCTTGGGAATATTCACTCCAGGGAAGAGAGCACCTCTCTGAGGGAATACAGCTGCCTTGGCCAACTTCACAACAGACCTGGCATAAAGAGCTTTTTAGGGGATGGACCATGTACAGCAGGAGCTACGACCTAAATAAGAGCATGCACCAGGAACTTGTCAGTGCTGTCTCCAAGGAGACAGTTACTGTCCTTGAGTAAAAAAACCTCTAAACATTATTTTGAGCTTCTACGATGTCATGAGCCAGCACTCTGGAACAGCATATAGTTTGAATCTCACCTTCCACATCCCATTTGTGCACCTACAGGTTTTGTCTTCGAGACCTGGGCAACTCTATCTTCTGATCTGACATGGAAGAGGAGGGACTTGTTAACAGAGGGAATTACTTCCTTCTTCACTGAGATGAGTTGCTCAGTGCTGACTTGTTTTATTACTTTTAAATTACAATCAACTACACTGTAATTTGTCCAAGCTTGACATCTGCTTTCACTAGCTCTCAATATTTGCAAAAACTTTTCAAGAAATGCAAGGGAACCACTTCCGAAAAGCAAAGCTTTCACACCTCAGCATACATAATTAGAGCACAAAAGATTTAATGCTTTTTTAGGGTTTTCTCCCTGTTCAACTCTCAGCTCAGGTTTCTTAACTAAGACAGGTCTATGAAGCAATGCATCCCTCTTGTACCATACAAAGGTACATTTGCTGCTGTGGCAGCCTAGACCACTATTTCAAGCACGCAATCATAGCCCTGTCCCACATGTCAGACAAAATCTGTAGTTTTAAAACATCATTTTGGGGAAAAGAACAAAATAAAGCACACCTTGCTTCTTAAAATGCAAAGTTGTTGTCTAAGTAAGCCTGTTTTCTGTACAGAGGTACCGTTCACCACTTCTTTCCTAGTTTAGGAAGAGGCTATTCCCCTAAAAGAAGGGAAAAGGAGGACCTAGAATACTTTTTTTCAAGTGGTAGGAGAGAGGTGAACTATTAACTGAACTGTCACACCTTCAGCAAAACAACCCAGTGGGATGCAGTGGATACACTGATTTATACCTGTCCGAGTGTGGTCGTTTACCCCTTGCTGTGCTGAGGGTTCTGAAGGGCTGTATTTTCCTTTGGTTTATTTCTGTGTGTGTGTGTGTGCCAACACACAAACATGCTGCTGTGTGCTCATGGAAAAATTAATGCTTTAGCAACATTGTCCCTTCTGAACCTACAGTAAGAAGCACAGTGTAAGAAATTCATGGAGTTCAATCCTTGGAGTATTTTTGAATCAATAGTCCCTTTATTTATACTGTAGCTGCATTCCAGTTTATCACTTACAAATATCCTCCATAATAAATAAGGGAAGGGAATGGAAATACTACAGTGAAATTGTAATAATTCAACGCTAGCTCTGTACATAATAAAGTTGCAGAGGGAATCTGTGCTTTTTTGGTTGCCACTAAGCATCAGCAACAACTGATGGTCTTAAGTTAACAAGCTAATATTTCATCCATGGATACCAGAGTGATAATGGCTAAATATGCCAGTCGAGGGAATGAGCACATGTGCAGCTATTTGCCTGACACAACTTCTGCTGTCATGGCCTATTAAAACCAGTTTACATGTGCATGTCGAATTTGATGAATATGTATGTGACCTCTTTCATAGCTATCACTCATTGGACTCTAGCCCTCATGGCAGAAAAAAACAGCACCTCTCATTAAACACAGCTTGAGTTACAGGCATGTTATGTTAATATTCCTTCAGAACTTTAGGGGGTTTTCTTCTCCTTTTAATAAATCTTCAGACAAAAACAATTTTAAAGTATAATTAAAAAAGACCACAACACTTTCCTATTTCTCTCCTCTTTCTCTTAGTGAATGTGCTTTGAAACTCTGCTTCTCTAGCAAAAGAGAAGGTACATGAGTTTGTAGATGACATATTCAACTGACAGTAGCCAAATGTAATTTCTCTTATATAGGGTCTTGAACAGAATTATGTATTTAAAAAACAAAAACCACACTAAAACTAGATGAGATATTTTTAGGTAAAAATGGGATTGTCTATACTAAACCTCATATTTGATGTAAATGTAAGTGACACTATGTATTGGAGTCTAAATTTGTGCAGTGAATGTCCAAGCTAACTTGCAGCTATCCCACTTTTTCTGCACCTAGATAGAAGGAGAACTAGAATTCTGAACTACAGTGCTACAGAAAGTGCTTTCACCAAATTTCCTATAGAAATTGTAAAACCCCAAGAGGCAAAGGAAAGCATCCAAGCTTTTGGTGTTTATGAGAATCCAAATGAACCTTTGAATCTTTTGAGGTTTCTTCACTGCTGTTTAAAAAGCATAAATTACAGAGTAAAAGCAAGGATGCAGCCAGATTGTGCAGTGCATATATGGCAAATATTTACTCACACGAACATTTCCAGTCCATCTGCTCTGCAGATAGAGTAAATATTTCACAAACTGACACTTAAGTTGGTAACACCAAACCAGAAAAGGCACATCCACATAGGCATTGGTACTTTGTAACATCTGTAACAAAAGCCATGGTCTTCTCCCTGTTACATGGATTTGTTACACCCAAATGAAAGTAGTAAGGTTTGCATCAGGATACAAAAAAAACAGAAATTAGTGCACGAATTTTTTCATGTAACTGGAGGGGTCACTTCTCTTTGATTTGCAATGAGGCATTGTTTCTTGTGGCTCATCTGCGTCCCTCATATCCAGATAGTTTGGGAATCTTGATCCAAGAACTGAAAAAATGGCCAAAACCTGTTTGCTGGACTGCTCAAATCCAACCCTTGACCTCAGCAGGGGCATGCCGTGAGTAAGGTGAGAAGAATTCAGTGACTGAGTTGCACTAAATATAGCACTAAATTTATGTGTTGGCATTAGATACTTTTTTGGACTGAGTACTGTATGAAAGAAAAACAAATTTTAAGCAGAACATTCCACTTTGGGAAAAAAAAAAAAAAAAAAAAGAAGAAAATGATAGAAATTCCACCATGATAATTTCAAGAGCATTTTAAAATGTTCTGAAATAAACCTTTATAAAGACATTCTAATTCCTAGCTATGACACTTATGTCTAAATATTTATTTTGCAAATATCAAAACCTTTTAATTAAAGAAAAAATATTTCACTTGATCCATCAGGGTTTGTTTTAAAATAATTTTAACCTTGATTTTTGTATTTGATTTATTTAAATGTTATCAATTGTTTTCTTTTATTTCACAATATGCCAGAAAAACGAAATTTTTCAATGCTCCCATATCAATTGGTAGCCGTTCTTTTGCAATTTGTACTTGGGAGCATATTTTGAAATTATTACCCTTCTTTTTAAGTCAGTCTGAAAATAAACTTGGAATTCTTAGAATTTCCATTATCTATTTATGCAGAGAAGTATTTTCTGCAACTGAAAGGCAACCGTTTGGAAAGAAAAGAAAAATGACAAGAAAAAGGAGAGGAAAAAATCCAAGCCATTTCAATATTCAAGTTAGATTAGATAGAGAGATCTAATCTGACTCAGGAGGGACATTTATATAGCTGAAATTCTACCCAAAAACCTTGAATGAAGAAGAGGAACCCAATCAACCCAGTTACATTTAGCAAACCTGATAATGGAGAGGTGAAATTCCTCATGAGGACAGTGTTGCTGGTGCAGCCTCAAGGTGTGGATACCACGTCATTTATAAAACTTGATGGTTTTATCTCCTAACAGGTATGCTTTTTCCATAAGAAAGAGCCAGCAACTCTAGCAATATACACACATTAATTTTCTGATTCTTTTCAGTGGTGCAGAATTGCTGATGCTTACAAAGGAGCAGTGAGTTCGAGCAAACTCTTGCCGCAGGGATAAGCAACACAATTTCTTACTTTACCTTACTGAATTTCTTAATTTGCGCCTTAAATGTCTTAATTTTATCACACTGAGGTAGGGAAGCACTGCTGGCTCTGCTGCCTGCCATGGATGAGGCAGATCCCACTCTGGGGATACCCATGCACCAGGAAATTCCTGTGCCTGAGTCAGGGTTTTATGGTATAGAGCACCTATGGTAGAGGTGCTTGTCTTGTTCTCATACCCTCCCATTTGTGCTCTTCCACAGCAGGATTTGACCCAATCAACCTGACACACATGGCCTGAGGATTGCAGGGCATCCTCCTAACTGAGCACAAGGATGGTACAGATGAAACACAAATTTTCTATGTTTTGTTCTGGTGGTTTTTTTTTTTTTTAATAAAGATATGGCGTTTTGGTTGGTTGTTTTTTTTTTTTTTGTTTTTTTTTGTTTTTTTTTTTAATAAAGATATGGTGTTCCCACACCACATCTGTGCAGCACGCAGCTCCCACCACATCCTCAGCATCCCTTCCAGGCTTTTCTTACTCATTTCCCCATGGCATATCTGAATTGTCAGTCTTTGCAACACGAGCGTGGTTTTGCCTCCTTTACCTGACCTAGAAAAACATAATAAAAACTAAAACCAAGCGAAAAAAATCCAGAATGGTTGAAACATACATTTTACCCATACAATCCTACAGTTTTTCAAGTTTCCTAAATTTTGGAAAATAGGCCTATTGCCCTGAGTGGCAGAGAGCTCCAGGTTTGTGAGAAAGATCCTTCTTAACCCACCAGCCCTGAGCTGCACCAGGTAATTCCTGTGCCTGGCTTTCATTCACACCCACTTTCTGGAGGGAAACCATGAACAATGCAAAAGCAGAACAAGGGAATTGGTTGTGCTCTTCCATTCTACTAAAATAGCTTTTGCAGCAGCATGTCCAAAACAGCCCTTAGAATGCTTGTCCAGACATAGTCCTGCAACACCTATTTTGATTTTCATATCCCTTTTGGACTCTGTGTCCAACTAGGATTGCTTACATGCTCCAAGTTCAATTAGTGAACAGCAGAGATGAAGGTATTGTTGTTGTATGCAAAGTGAGCTCATAAATTCCAATTTTTGCAGGTGCTGAGAATGCAAAAATGTCACACAAATTCTTCTAGAAATACAAATGCCAGGAATAGAAGTGACACTGTAAAACAGCTAATGTAAAAAAACCCCAAACCCACAACCCTGACTTATTCAAAGAAATAACAGAAATAGATATGAGATAACTTATGGGTTTGATAAGGAAAAATACTGCCAGGACACCAGAAAAAGATGACAAAAAATATCCATTCTAGCTCAGCCCAAGAACTGATACACATGGAGAGCTTTCCACAGTTTGTTGCAAAGGTTAGAAAATGTCCATATGAAATTGCAGGGCACATCACACTTTCTGTATCAACTCTTCCTTAATAAAGTAATATTGAAATAAAATGTTCCTGCAATATTCCCTTGTGGCCAAAGAGGAGTATAGAAGTATCCATTCTGAGTCACTGAAATCAGATGAACATTTTCCTTTAAATGGACACTTTCTGGGTACACATCAAGATAATTTAAATAAAACTAAGTTTAATTCAATAGAAATCTTATCATTCTCATGTAGAATAAAACAAAGAGTTTAAAAGATCCCCAGGGTAATCTTCTAGTACCCACAGTTATGGCTAAACATGCAATCTCTGCTAATAACTCTTATTTACATATATATTAAACAGGTATACCATTAGGAGATAAGTACATATTGATAGAGCCATGAAGTTTAGTGGTTTCTTTGAACACATATTTCTAAAGTAAGTACCTTACCTATGGTTTAATAGAAATTCTGGTTAATTTAGAGATTACGAATGAGATATATAGTTCTAGGAGTTCCTAGGAAGTTAAATCTTTGAAAAAACAAAAAGGTGCTGGATGTGGGTATGGAAGAAAAATATTCTGCTTTTTAAGGGATAGGAAAAAAATTCTGTTTTCAAACTAGAAATGTACTCAGCCACTCATTAGGAAAAAGTTAATGAAGAATAAACATGAAACTTCCAAACAGATCTTGTCCATGTAACAAGAAAAAAAGGGAAAAACATTTCTTTGACCTCAGCCCCTTCCCCACTATTTGATATGAAGCATAAAAAACCAGTGAACTGAGCTTTACACTGAAAGTGTAAATTAACACTGAAAGGAGAAGCAAAATCAGAATTTTAGGATTAAATGTGGTCTGAGCTAAGACTTGAACTTGACAAGTGTGATTACATTTGCTGAAAGAGACAAAGAGAAATCTTCTTGGTTTAAGAAAGTTCTTCTAGAGGAAAATGTCTAGAAAGCATTTTTCAAAAAAGTTGAGTCTTCACTTAGAATTGCAGATTTCAAAAGTTGCTGCTTTCTGTAGGGCTTAGGAAGTGCTTTTAGAAATGCAGCCTTAAACAAAGACGTTTTGAATTCAAAATCTCTTCCCTCTCAACCAAAGTACTTGGCACCACCAAGTGCACTCTAAAAAGGTTTATAACATCATCTAGTGCATAGGCACAGGTCATGAGGAACTCAGAAACCAGCAGGACACCCAGAGCCTGGCTGCACTCCTGGGGCATCCTCCAGGGCTCCTGCATCCATCACCCAGCCCTGGTGGTCCCCGAGCTGCCTGCATCCCAGGATAATCCATGCTGGCCATCAAATGCTGAGCAGTGGTATTGGAATCATAGAATAATTAAGGCTGGAAAATTCCTTTAAGATCTTCAAGTCCTACTGCAGCTTGGCACCACTACTGTGTTCACCATTAAATCATGTCCTCAAGTAAGGATCTGCATGTTTTATAAACATTTCCAGGGATGGTGACTTCACCTGGGAAGCCTGTTCCAATGCTTTACAACCCTGTGTGTGAAAAAGAAATTCATAACAGCCAGTCTAATGCTCCCTTAGCACAACTCGAGGCCATTTCCTCTCATCCTGTTACTCGTTACCTAGGAGAAGAAATCGACACCCACCACACTACAGCGTCTTTTCAAGGAGTTGTAGACAGCAAGAAGGTTTCCCCTGAGCCTCCTTTTCTCCAGGCTGAGCCTCCCCAGCTCCCTCTGCCTCTCCTCACAGGACTTGTGCTCCAGACCTTTCACCTGCTTCATTGTCCCTTGTTGGACGTGCTCCAGCGCCTCAATGTCTTTCTTGTAATGAGGGGAACAAAAATCTGGCGCCCTGGCCCCCCACTCCACAGGTCCCTGCCCCATGGCCACGTCTCAACGCTGGTGGCTTCCAGTGACTCATTTTCTAAGAAAGAAAATTGCTACTCTGAGCCTTAGGAGACAGTGGCCAACTTGCCACGTTGAAGAGTTTGGCGTCACCGGCTCTGCCTTCTCCTCCGCGGTAATTCAGAACGCGGTCCCCACGCTGCCCAAACAGTCTGCAGAATTGCTAGGCAACCCTTCGTGCACATTTTGCCAGCATATATATTTGTGCTCTTTCTTTTTAATTTTATTTGCTTTTCACTGGGACAGGGCTGTTCCCTTCTGCCCATGTTTCTCTCTGCACCACTTCAAATGAGATTGAGTTTAGGCAAAGATGGGAGTCCGTGCTTGTGGCAGGACCATTGTGCATTAAGTGAGTTTATTTTGGTAGTGCTGTGTTCTGTCTCTAGTCACTGTCTTTTTACACATAATCAAAACATGAAGATTTATTACAGGGAGCACTAAAAATATGGCTTGAAAAGAGCAAAAATAAAACCACAAACTTGCTTTACAGCTGTGGCCTTAGGAATGCAACTGGATTCAGTCTGCAATGGGGAGTGGCAATGCTGTCAGGTTTCAAATATGACCTATCTGCTCAGGCTTTCAGAAGGAAACTTTCTGGCTCCCGACATAGCCCATAGGAAAAGGAGACTCAGAGGATGTTTCACAATGTGAAACAATTGAGCAAAGTAATGTGATACAAAGGCCACCATATCTATAAGTTGGTGCCTAGCAGTAGGTCAGCAGTAATCACCTCTGCTGACAGATATCTCATTATAAGATTCAAGAGGCCATGTGTATTTCTTGAAAATCCAGAATCTAGAATCAAGAAACTTCAGTAGAAAAAAAAAAACCCAAAACAACAAAAACCCCTAAGGCAACATTTTTGTTTCTTCATTTTAAATATATTAGAACCCTGAAGGTTGGGGGAAAAGAATGCACCTTAAAAAGGATGGCCCCCAGCCAGAGCACACATGAGAAAACAACCAGGAAAAAATGCTGTGTGAATTATTCTTGTAAACTAACAAATGAATGCCTTCAAAGCCCATTTCATGATATTCTGAGCAACTGAAACTGGACAGCATGACTGAGGCCCATCATCACTACACCTGGTATCACACACAATAAATCACAATCTCCATGAATAGGGGTTGTTACTTTCTTTGGTGGATAGCTGGAGATCTGATACTCAAATCATCTGAAGAATGATTTTCAAAACCAACTCAAAGACAACTACCTGTCTGACAGCCAGACAACCTGTACAAAAGGATTCTGGAAAAAAATAAATATTTTTTATTTGTATAGTAATCAATAATCAATAGTAATACAGTAATCTGGCCTGTGATGAGCACTCAAGGCTGACAGTAATGGTGTCAAGACTCAGTGATGACATACAGCCCAGGGATGCACCCCTCCTTGTTTCCTTGCTGATCCAAATAAATCAGCTGGATGATATTCTAGCTCAACTTGGAAATTTCAGTAAGCTGATCTTAAGGAAGAGAGAAGCACACATGCTCTTCTGTGGTCAGCAACTGAACATTTAACATCTATATTACACAGTGGAAATCACTGCAACACTCTTGCCACCTCACAGTTAATCAGCATAAGCTGCACATCTAATTAATTTATCCTCAACTTCTAGCAACAAGAGGATCTGAATGAAGCTTTGCTGTGACTTTCAGCACGCAGTCAGTGATGTGTGCTAGGCTGGAGTACTCTATCTTGGATGGCTTTCCTAGATGAGCCCCTCCTTATTAGACAGCCTTAAACAGCAGTGATAAAAAATCAGAAAGAGAAAGGAGCTGAAACTCCTGAACACATTCCATGTACAATTCCTTGACCATTTAGAAAGAGGCAGGTTTTATCTCTGACTGCAGTTTAGAGATTTGTGGGTCTTGAATAAAAGAAAACAAGTTATTCTGAAACTTTTAGATTTATGAATGACAGCAGAATACAACTTCTAGAATTTAGTTTATTTTCTCTGTATATTGTTAGTTAGTTGTATATTGTCTCTGTATATTGTTAGTGTAGTTGTTATCCTCTCAATATATGTAAATATGTTATCCTCTCAATGTCTGTAAAGCAAGTATAATGGATGAAGATGTGGGTAAAGCAGGGATAAAAGAGTCTTGGTCAGAATTACATAATAAATCAGGCTTTATCTCTTGTTTTTTTTGTCTTGTGCTCTGCAACTGTGCTAAACCACTACACTCTAGAAAAATTTCCATTAAGATAGAAGTTGAAACCAAAGGGAAGCAGAATAAGGTTTGAGAGGTATTTGGAGCTTTTATTCACAGATGTGATAGCCTTATGTTGCAATGCATTTGTTCCCTTTGATAGAACATATGTGTTCCAAGAGACAGTTTTCAGATACATACAGGATACATTTCCATTTTTTAATAACTATTTCATAACTTTCAGAAAACGTTGGTCTGGCTTTTTATGGATGCTTCCCAAAGAAGATAATAAAATGTTCATCAATTTGGCATGGGGAATTCCAATTGTGTCCACACATTCTGCTCTACATATGTAATACCAACAGCATCTTTCCTATCCTTAAACTCTGGAGGGAGACATAAGCTCCACAAAACCCAGGAGACAATCCTGACTGTTTTGGATTATAGGTTTCAGTCCTTATTTTCTCCTTCATTTTGTCATGGCAAGCAAGCTCATTGTATAAGCTGGCCTTTCACGTCTCAACAGCACAGCTGATTTCCTTCAGAGTTTTTTAAACTCACACAAAAGTTATTTGAAAAGTGCTTACCCCAGGCTCAGATGCATCCTTAAACTGGGAAGGGAAGTGCCTGTAGGCACTTTTGCTGTAGGCACATGTGCACAGAGAGGTGGCTGAAGGCTCCACAGTGTGCAGGGAAGCTGCTTCCACTACTCCTCACTGGCCTTTCCACAGCATGGCTGGGCTAAAAACATGCAAAAAAAATCATCCATTGCAATTTCTCTCTCTCCCTCACCAGACATTGCAGTACTGGCCCTGGTGCAGTCCCATACTTTTGAAAGTCCACAGCTGACATAGGCTGTATGAGAAATTCCAAGATTCTCTTTCTGCTAATGGAAAGGTCCCAAACCAACTTGATGAAGTTGTTACAGTATGGAGACCTGGGATTTGCACACAGTGATAACATATTAATGCCATTTTATGTAAGAAGCTAACATTCATGGAAGACCAATATATCTCCATGTAACTGTATATCCCCTTTTTCACAGAGAATGAAAGGGGGTGTAAGCAATGTCTTGGGCATCCAGCTTAGAAGATGCACAGTAAAGCTATCACCAGTTTTTTGCTCCCCTTGAGACTGCAGAGTTGCCTTAACCATAGGACTAAAAATGGGAACTGCCTTCTCAGGCTGGGGCTTTTTTTATGTTAATAATAAGGAAGGCAGCATTACTGTAAAAAATAAGCTAATACTTCTAATGAATTTTCCCTGAACCTCATCATTTCTGAGATGACGAATCTGTCAGAATTAACATAAGGCAAGTCTGAAGACAGTCTAGTCTACCAGAACTCCTTAAAGCAGAATCAGCTACAGCAGGTTGCTCAGGGCCATGTACAGTCAGATTTTGAAAAGTTTCGAGGATGAAGATGCTATCATCTCAGGGAAAGGAGAAAACAAAAAGCATTTCCTAGTTTTTCCTAACATTTAAGAGAAATTTTTGTGCTTCAGTTTGTGCCTATTACATCTTCTCCCATCAATGGGCACCACTGAAAAGACCCTGCCTCTGGTTTCTTTACTTCCTCCCAGCTGGCATTAATATGCATAGTTAAGATCCTCCCTGAGCCTTCTGTAGGATGAACAGTCCCATCTCTCTCAACTTCTCTTCATATGAGGGACATTCCAGTCCCCCCAGTCATCTTTGTGGCTCTTCTTTGGACTTGCTCCAGTATGTCCCTGTATTTCTCGTGCAAAGGAGGCCAAAATTAGTGCACTATCATGAAAAGATACTGAGTGATGCCCTATTGCCCCTAAAGGCAAGCTTTCAAGCTTTATGGAATATACATGCATTAAACATTGTTTAAAGAGAATAAATAGAACAGAAGAGGTATTTGGAGAAGCAGAAATTCCCTGGCACTTGCTAAGTGTCTCCTTGTTCTTTCAATCCACTCTTGGAATCATGATTATTTTGGGCCAGTTTTATTGCCTTAAATAACTGCTTTCACTTTATTTATTTAGTTAGTTTTTACTAATAAAAAAAAACAAAACCCTCTTCCTTTTACCCTTCAGTGTGCTGCCCTGAAAATGTTACTGCTATAGAAGATCGTGGGATTTTAATTTAAATATATATATTTCCACCACCATATATTAGCACAATATTTTCCTTCAGCTGCTGCAGAACCATAGTTCAGGCATTATAAAGCCAAATTCAAAAGAAATAATGAACTATTACTGAATAAATATTTGCTGTTTTGGCAGTATTGTTTTGATTACACTTTTCTCTTTAATGCTCAATTTTCTTGAGTATTTTTAATTTTTTTCATTGAATGTTGTTTGAACTGCAAGCATTTCTGACAAAACAGAGGAGATGAGCCTGTGGAGTTGACACATTTTAGCTTCCTCTGTTGCTGTGCTTTAACCCAGCAGGCAGCTAAACACCACACAGCCACTCTCCCATGGCAGGATGGGGAAAAGAATCACAAAACCAGTAAAACTCATAGGCTGAGGTAAAAACATTCAAACAGGATATAAAGGCAGGGCAATTAAGAATAAATAAAAATGTTAAATAAAATAATGATAAATGAATATACAAAACAAATGATGCACATCACAATTGCTCAGTACTCATTCTGTCCCTGAGCAGCAGCCCAGGGACAAGTCCCCACAATTTGTGGTTAAATGTGACATCATATGGCATCAAACAACCCTTTGGCCATATTGGGTCAGATGTCCTCACTGTGCCCCCTCCAAGGTCCTTGTGCACCCCAGACTCCTTGCTGGCCAGGCAGTAGGATGAGCTGGAAAAGCCTAATTTAGTGTAAGCATTGCTCAGCATCTACTAAAACATCAGAGTGTTATCAAGATTCTGATCCTAAATCCAAAGCACAGCACTAGAGGAAAAGAAATATCTGTCCCAACAAAACCAGGACATCTATTCAATGAAAAACTATAAACTGTAACCTCAAAAAATTCTGTGCTTAAGTACCTCACTTGATGAAATCTTAACCACAGTCTTAATTTAAAAAAAACAAATTAACGGAACTTTTCTGCCACAAAACAAATATGGATCCAGAGAAAAAAAGTGTGTTTTTTCCATCCTGCCCCAAATATTTCTTTTCAATCTAGTTTGAATATTTTTGCAACAGATTTGCAGATAATTTTCAAGTAAAATAATAAGAGATTTGATTTCTAAAGTTTAAGGTTCTTGCAAGAAAAAGAAAAAGAAAAAAATTATGCAAATTGTGTTTGAAGTATTCTGCTATCAGAAGAGTTTTATTTCAGTATCTTTGAAGGTTTACATTGTAATTCTAGATCCCTCAAAATGCCAATTCCATTTTTATCCCTTTCATCAATACTTCCACTGTGTAGTTAAGGGTTACAATCCACAATGTTAATAAGTTCTTTAAAACAAAAAAATAAAATGCATTGTCTATTCTCTCCTACGAAGAACAGGAGTGCGTGTTCTATGAAACAGGGATCAAACACTTTGTCATATGATTCTCAGAAGCAACAAATATACAATTCAGAGTTGGACTGTTTGGTAATCTCTCTGCCTTGCTGAGCCCACAATACAAATTCCAAACTCATAAAATGTCAGATCATATAGCCAGGAACAAAACTGAATTGATGGAAATTATTCTGTTCTTGTAACTGGTACTTAGAAGTTACAGAGAATAATCATTGCAGGAGACTTTGCTGGGAAAAATTGATACTTAATGTGATCTGTCGCTAGACAAAAATTAATTGCAAGAAGGCATAGAGGAAAACAATGGAACTCCATCCCTAATTATGGTGGAGGACCTATTGCACATATACATTTGGTGCTTATACTTCGGAAGGATGTTGAAAAATCAGAGAGAATTCAGAGCTACACGAATGAACAAAAAAATGGAAAATATGCCTGGAAGTGAGAGACTCCTGGTGCTCAATCTATTAGCTTAATGAAGAAAAGGTTAAAGGATAATTTATTAGTCTATAAGTGTCTATTATCAAAGGGAATGAAAATTGATAATTGATGACTCTTCAATCTAGCTGACAAAGGCTTAACAAGATTCAATAGCTTGAAGTTCAAATTAGACAAATTAAGGTCCAGAATATGGAGCACTTCCTTTTTCCTTTTTTTTTTTTCCCCTTTACAGGGAAGACAACCAATTAAAGGTTGCAATTGATGCTCCATCACTGAAAACTCATAAATCAAAGTTGTGTCAACAAAGTCATAAAAGGTGTCTGAAGGTAAGTCACAAGTGTTGGACTTCAAGGAATCTTCAGGGAATGGCTTGAGTGATGTTACACAGGCCATTAGCTTGCAAAGGTCCCTTCTATTTGTAAAATCCTAGTAATTGTTCTACCTCATCAGAATTACATGGACCACTTTTTTTTTTTTTTTTCCTATCTGAACATATGAACCTGTATCAGAGTGCAATAAATGTTTCGAGACCTCTTTCACCATCAGCCAAAAGAACAGTGGAGGAAAAAAAGGCAAGGAACTGTATTTTCCAAAACAGCAGCTTGCAAGGAAAGAGTGTGATAGAAATCCCCAGAGTTGTTACATATTTTTATTGAATAGTTACAAAACTGAATAAATTAGAAGGCAAAATTCAGGCTCTTCTTGGAATAAGTAGCTGGTATAACCCTTCTGATGCTAGAGCAGAGTCTTTGCCTTGGCTTAAGAGTTAAATAGTCATTACCTTTCCCTACAGGCTACCTTTCCAAGGAAAACACATTCTCTGTGCACTGCAGTCTTTGACAATAGGATTAAGTATTACTGGCAGACAATACCACTTAAAATGTTAGCTGCATCAACCTCTATGATGACTGAAAGAGCTATTAGTCTGCAGTGCCTCTTTTAACAGGAGGCCAAAAAAAAATCCTTTATGACCCTTGATAGGGGAAAAAAATACCTAGAAGGCAATATACCTCATCTAGACAGAAAATGTACATGAAAAATGGTTACAACAAGATTATTTACATTCTTTAGTCATTAGGGATAAAGTGGATGCTTACTGATCCGTCTTTCTAAACAACAAATTGAAAATCCTCTGCGATAAAATCACTCTGCATTGTGATTTCCAGTTCTGTCAGATACTTCAGAAAAATGGCGTTCACTTAGCATATCTATCTACTCAGTAACTGATTTGTGGTCTTTGCAATTTAGATACTCAGCCTCTCTTTCAACTCCACACGTCTATTACATTTGCTACAAATTGTATTAAGTGAGCATGTTCTCCTGGAGAGCGGAACTGCAGCCTGGAGGGCCGGGAAGTCCAGGCAGATTGTGTTTCTCCTCCACCCAAATGGTTCAAAAGAAGGCTGGCCTAGTTGAACATGGAGCTGCTCAGCCTGGGGGCTGCTGCTGTGGCAGAGGCTCTGAAGAGGCTGTGAAATGTACAGTATATACACCTCTGCAGTTCACAGACTGCTATTCTGCCATAGCCCTTCAGGAAAGGAGGCTAAATTTTTTGGAGACGGTGAAAAAGAATATAAAATGCCTCCATTTTGATACAGAAGGGTAAGAAAGGCAAAGATTTGGGTGCCTGCACAGAAAGAACCTATGAACTAAACTAACACTAGACTGAGCCTATCTTACACTGTTTCCCCTGAATGCCACAGAAGACACATCCTCTGTAATGTGCTATATTCCAGTAGGGCCTCTGGCTAAAAAAATCTTGCCCTGTTTTTTCCCTTTACCAACACAAACATGATGCTTGTTTCTCAGAGTAAACACCTTAGAAAGACAAAGCCGTAAATCAAATCTGTACAGTTCTTCTGACTGATGCTTATGTTATTATGTCATCCTACCCAGAAACAACATAATTGTAGATAATGTGAAGCAGATCAACTTCTGTAATCTTCTATAAGGAAAAAAAAAAAAAAAAAAAAAAGAAAGAAAAGGAAGAGGTCACTGTCTTCTGAATCTATCACGAAGAATGTAGCCAGAAGAACAAAATCAGTCTATATGCTGCCAACATTTATGCACAGGTCACTTAGGATGTGTAATGGGCAAAGCACACGTGCTACCTGGTATCAGCTGATCAGTCTATGGGAATGAATACTGTGAAAAATATCAGTGCAGAGGCAGGGGGAAGAAGAGGGTCATTAGTGCAAGGTGCAATGAGCAGGACAGAGCTGCTGATGACAACACTCAGGGGATGCAGTATGAAGATCTCTGGACTGAGCAAAGTGTCGTGGTCAGAGAAGGATAATAAAAAGACTGGAACATACACCATCTGGTATAACAGAAGGGAGGATGGGAAACATCAACAGGGAGTTATATTTGCTAGGGAAAGCCAGACGGTGAAAGCATTGATTAAGATGATTTTGTCGATTAGGTGGTACACTTTGATTTATGTGCTGGGGAAAGAGGAGCATTTACTATGCAAAGGTTGTGCCACCCAGGCAGCTGAGGTGGGATCAGACCCGGGGATGTGGGAGGCTTTAGTGATCCCTGGGGAAGGGTCACATGGAAACAGGGCTCACTTGTGGATTCGGAAGGTTGCACACTCCAGTGTGAAAAAAAAAGGAGATGTGAAGATTTTTGAGAGTGATGTGATTCACCTCGTCCTAAAGTAGGCAAGTGGAACACAGAGGGAGATTAAGGCACTGGAAAAAAGAGCTACAACAAGAGAAAATAATTTGGAAAATAACTGCTTGAGAAAAATATGTATATATTTATATCACCATTTATACATATTCATACCCATCCAGGGACAAATCAACAAGCCATGTAAAGCTTTTAAGCTACATTGAAACCAAATGATATAATTCTGTTTGCTCAGAAAGCTGGGCTGTTCCTGGGACAGAAAGATTAGGCTCAGATAAGAGTCAGTCCCAGTTTCTGAAGTCCCCAGTGACAAGCACACCAGGGGCAGTGCAAAGGGTATGCACTGTTTATCAGATAATACAGTTAATTAGATAATACAGTTTATCAGATAAATTTAGTACCCACCTCACTGAAAGGTGGCACTCTGTGTGGATAGGAAGCCAAGAAACAGGCCAAAGATTTAAGGGAGAGGCTTGCACAGCACAGTATTATTGGTATCAGTCAATCAGTGGGTAGGATGGGAACATCATGACATCAGCAGCAATGCACAGCCAGTGAATCAGCAGAGGGAAAAGAGCAATAGGTGGGCAGCACCAGGAAAGAACAGACAGGTTGCCTGAAATAAGTACCCTGAAAATGTTTTTATGACACTGCCTCTAGAGGGATGAGCAGTACAGCAGGTTTTGCAAAACCCCAGTGGCATAGCACAGCTCATTTCCCCCACACTGAAAGCACAGGAAAAAACCCTGAAATGTCTGAATACTGGGAAGCCCTGGAGAAAAAGCAAATAATTCTTTTACTGTTGTTTACGTATAAAGGAAAAAAATAAAAATACCACAACACCTTTCATGCTAAGCTCAGAGGGGTTTCTTCCCCCTCAAGACATAGGAAGTATTTTATACTACACTAGAAATACCATTTAAGGAAAATCCTGTTTTCCTGTAGGTGTAGTGTCACAAAGTGAAAAATGACAAATTCCCACAGATTTATCCACAAGTAAACACACACACATTCTTTCACAGATCACAAATCTCATCAGCAAGTGTTGACCAACCTCCTGTTACTCTAGATAAGCTGCATACAGGTTAAGCTAGACACAGGTAGGTTAAACAGAGTGCAAGAGGGAGGCAGATCCAGTAACACAGCAGCATGGACAGGTATAAATTCACTTCCTGTTCCCTTTGAACTATCTGAATGGGAACAGCCCTAAATATTACAAGTATTACATTTCACTATTCAATAAAGTTGTGCTGAATAGAATTATCACCTTGAAATTACAGGGTAAAACTCCCTATACAAAAACAGATTAAAGACAAATTAGTCTGTGGGCCAGGTCACTATGATTGTTAATTAGTGATAATGGAAATACAATTAGCATAATGAGTTCCAATTACTGTATATGGAGAAATATGAGCATACTGCTTTCATAAATCTTGGTTCCAGGAAAAATAAAATGCATCTGGTTTAACAAAGCATGCCCTTCTTCTTTGCAAAAAGCTTCCTGGTAAGTATCTTTTTATGAAGCTAAACCTTTCTTTTGATGGGTTGCGATTTGAAAAAAAATAAAAAAGAAAGCAACAGAATGGATTTACCCTGTCTGATAGCTGAACAGTTTTGTATTAGCTTGGCTTCTGTTTTAAGCTTCCTAGAAAATCTTACCATCTGTTTCTTCAGTCCTGGGTTAAACAAAAAAAAGACAAAAAATCATAGACCATTACATCAAATGCACTTATTGTCTTTGAAATATCTAGAGTTTTCCCCCCTTTTCTTTTTCTCCTTCTGATAAATTGGAAAGCAAATTATATTCTGATATTTACACAATTAGGAATGGCTTTTCAAAACCTCATTGAAAAACCAGTTGATGAAAGACAACAGCTTTACAAAAAAACAACCACAGCATGTCCGATGGTTACTGCATGGAGAATTGTTTTATTTATTTCCATAGCAGTTTGACACCTTTGCAAGGGTAGGCAAAATCAGGCTGGATTTAGTGTATCACTCACTGGTAAGTTAAAAAAGTGGGGATTTAAATTATGAATTTACAGATGCTGTGGACTGAAGTGCTAATGGAAATAAAGGCTTAATGAAGCCCTACAGACATGCAAGCTTGACTCCATGCCTCTATTTAACAAGCTGGTGTTAACTATACTGTTGGATAGCCAATTATGAAGCTACTCACTGTTTCCATGTGTTAAAGTGGATTCTGGGCAAGAATTCAAGAACAGGAAAAATTCCAGCTGCATACAAGGATTAGACGTTAGCAATACCACATCTTGTCCCTTGGAAAAGATTCTCCAGCCTTCTTATTATAGGGCAATCAGGCAAAAAGCTGTGTGAGACCCAAAAGCCATGGACAGATAAAGCTGATGGGGACATGAGTTGTCCAGATAGTCACTGTGAACCTCTGAGATATTGGGGAGCATTCATCAAGAAAACGACAAAAACATGTAAATGGGAAAGGACAGTGGAAGGAGAAAGGGAACTGCTTAAAGACAGCATCCTTGATACCTGCTAAGCTGCAGACAGAGCATACTGCTTGCATTTCCATCATGTCAACAATGTGATAATTACCTGGAAGCATAGATGAACTCTATTCTCTCACATCAGCCCTGACATTCTGCAGCTACAGGAGAGAACCAACCCAAAACATTCCTATATTGACAGTCTCATGTGAAAGCATGCCAGTATCCTGTAACTTCAGTGTTGTCTCTGTCCCCTAATGCTTAATGAGCCATGTATTTTGGCACAACACACAAGGCAGAAGAGACAGTAGGTAAGAACCTGCCCTGGACACCTGCTGAGATTGCCTCAGCTCTGCAGAGCATGAAGCCTTGTCCTGGTGATGAGAGCACTACCTGACGAGAACCTATTTGCTTCACGGATTGAGTGTGCTCTGCACACATAGCTCTAGGTAAGATTCGAATTTTTTGATTTTAGCCCTCTAAAAATAAACACCAAACTTGAGAATGGTATGCATCCTGAGCTTCCCAAGGATACTGATAGCTCATATGAATGTTGTCACCGTAGCATTTCAGTGCCTTCAGGATGCTAGATAAAAGACCTAGAAAAGTACAAGGAGCAAGTGAGTTAGAAGAACAGGCTTACAGCTTAGGGAAGTGGCCTGTGGAAGAAATAATGACTAAGCACAACACTAAAGATTGTATCTTGACACATATGCACAAGAAGGCTGAATTCAATGTGTGCAGGCAATCATGAGTCTCACACTACCTCACTTTGCAACCTTAGCAAAGGCCTTTAAGGGTTGTTGCGTGCTTGGTTATTTTCATCTGTGAAATGAAGATATCAAACAAGATCATTCTGATAGACTGTATCTAGGCACAATAAAAGGCATTCTCAGTGATAACTAAGCTCACAAGACAAGTGGATGAGTCAGACCAAGGGAGAAAGAAGGAGGGAGACAGAGTTGCAAGACACAAAAAATACTTTTCCTATAAGCATAAACAGGTCCCAGCACATTACCCGACCACAGGCTTTTCTCACTGACATGCGATACCACTAAGTCAATGAAAAGGCTTTATCGGGAGCATATAAATGCAATCTTGCTGATTAGATAGGACATTATTCTGCACCTTTTCCTGATAATGATAACCCCATGGTGGACGGGGAAGGTTTAGAGGGACATCTGACCTTGTGCCAGCTGGAGCTGTCAGGCAGACACCAGCAGAGTCCGCTCACGCCCGTGTAAACCAAATGCATCTCCACGTTGTTTTGAATTTACAGCATCATCCCTCAGAGTGCAGGCAAGTGTTTCCACAAATGAATGATCTCAATCAGAAAACCAGTCCTGTGGCAAGGGATACATATGGCCATCACTCCCAAGAACAGCTGTCAAGCACTAGCCCTGCCCACTTCCCACTGGGTAACGTCCGTGGTTGCTCAGTCAAGCGAATGACCTTATAAGCCCACACAGGTCCAATCTGAACCGAAAATTATTAGCAAAAACTTGTTTTCCTTAAGACTCCGCAGTCTATCAGGGACAAATTATACACTTGGACGACAAATGAGTCTAAACAGCTTTTGTTACAGTCCTTTTGAGTATAAAATCTCTCTACATGGAAATAAAAAAGCTCATTGGAAAGATGAGTAGTAGACCCCCACTCTCTCTATCCAAAGCATGCTGTTCAATTTAGCCTGTGCTTCACTGAATAAATAACACTCCCAGCCATGATGCTCCCCCTCCAATATGCTTAAGTATTGATAGATTGCATTGCTCTATATGAAGTCTGTCTGGAACTTGTGACATTTGCCCAGCGAATTGGTAAATGAACTTGGAATATTTGACCCATGCAGATGAGATTACAGCTTATATAGCCTGAATGGACAAGATCCTTTGTTGTACCCAAAAAACCTGACAGATAAGTCTAACCTTTTCATCCAGCTCTTCTGGGTATTTGGCTATGAGGAAAACAACACTCCTTGATGATTATACTGAATCTCAAACCTCTTCTGCATATACATGTATAGCCATGTACTCTGTGGGAATCTGTGATACAGGCAAGTTGGCAGCTGAAGGACCTTCTCCCAGACTGCTTTCTGATTTATGTACACCTGTCATAGAGTGACTGATACAAGTGAGATAAATCTGTTGAGGACTTAAAAGACATGAAACTTGACAGACATTCGAAGTAAGTCAGATACAGCTATTTAATGTTTTATCTTTTCCTGTGCTATGTCTCTAAAATGAGATTAGCTGACATGGTCAAGGGGCAGAGTGAGGGAAGGGATAAGTGGCCACTGGATTTGGACACAGTCTCCAAGGAGGTGTCCCCTACTCCCCACCTCTGATTCTCTTCTCCAGCAATGCATTTTTCACTGTGATCACTATGCTTTGATCTTGGCTGACATTTTAAACTTGGTAGCATTCTCCAAGACAATCTCAAGCCTTTAAAATTACATTACTCAATACAAGAAATACCTTTTAGCAATTGTCCTGCTTTGAGCTTTTGAGATATATTTTAGTATTTCAACAGAGCAATTGTGAAGTTGTTTATCAAGCCTAAATGTAAGCCTAGACATTGATGACCAGGCCTATCTTACATGGATGCTGAATGTAGAAGGGTGGCTGGATAAATACTAAAAGTATACTCACAAAATATTTGTGGGATCTCCTACACTGATATGGACTATCCAGTCAGTATCAGGGAAACACCTGCAGAAAATTTCTTCAGGACTTTCACAATTTTCCAGTAACCCTCTTTTTTTTTTTCTCTCTCAATTATACATGCACCATAGTCCCAAACCTATCCTGTCCCAAGCAAAAAATGAGAAAAAACATGTTCCATGACTCAGAGTGTGAGTGGTAATTTGTGGTACCTAGGTTTTTTTTTTTTCTATTGAAGACTAGAGTTAAGGGCTCTGAATTAGAAATCCCTCTTGCACCCTGAATTATTCTGCAAGAAAAATTAACATCTCCTTGCTCTTTGAGCTGGCAATACTGAACCCTCCCAGGCTATGCCATGCAAGAGGGCTTGGGGAGGTGAAAAAGGCAGTCAGAAGAGCAGTGTGACAACAGGCTACAGCTGCACACTACAGCTAGTGAGTGTCAACACCTCTATCACATCATTAACTTGGCTATAGCAATCATCAGCAATATCTTTCATTTGTAATAATCCATCTGGGCTATAAATGATCCATAATGTGGTTGAATTAGCACCACATTGAGCAACCAACTTCCTGGGCTTTGTATGTTATATTTCAACATAAATGCTGTCCTCTGACTTCAGATTCTGTAGATTCTTCTGGAGATTCTGTACTCATCAGACCTTGTTGGTACCAGGAATGGTCAAAGTGCTGCCATTTAGCACAATTCCCAATAATTCTGTTGGTGTATAAAACATCACAACTGAAGTCCAAGTGAAATTACTCACCCTGTAGCTACACAGGAGAGAATGTAAAAAAAAAAGTTATCTTTTTTTTCTTTCTTTTTTTTTTTTTTTTTTCTAGTTTGATTTACTTTGTAGCTGTTCTCCATGAATCAGAAATCCACTGAGGGAAAGAATATTTCCCAAAATAAAACAGGGAGCATAATGAATTCATCTTCCTATTTTAAATATGATTTCATGTAAAAACCTCAGACTCATCACATAGATTTGTTGAGCATTTTTTTTTTGAGGCCAGTATAGTGAAATACTGGTGCAGCATTGATGTTTACATCTCTGTGTACACTTGATACATCCTGCCACGAAGTTTCCTTGTAAATTGTCTGCCAATAAAAAGAACACTAGAGTAAATAATCTTGAGTTAGTGGCCTTGAATGTAGCCCCACAAAAATGACCACAGGTATGGAAAGGAAGTTGGCATGAACAAATTCACAGATGCAAAGCAATCTCTTAATGAAGTCTCAACTACAAACCCAAGATTCCATTTCTCAATCCTTCTTTCAAGCTTTATTCTCCCTTTTTCTTTCACAGAAGGGGGAAGACATTGAAGGAAAAAACAGCTGCAGCAGCAAGAGTAACAACCTATCTATATTCTACCCAAAGCCAGTTTCCCTTGCAGAGGGGGCATCACTGCTTTTCATAGAAAAGTGTAATTCTCTTTTCCAGGCATCAGAATTTTATCCCAGAACTCCTGGATTTCGCTGCAGATTTTTTTTTTTCAATAATAGAGCATATTTTTTATTTCACATGTATTGTTTATGTCTGTGGAACAGTCCCTTTATGTTTTGCTTTTCTGATGCTGTGGATGTACATCAAACAACATAATGAAAGAAGCCATCCATGAGGTGCACTGCACCATAGATAGATCATGTAAATATTTTTAACGATCTACCAAGCAAATACCCAATTTAAGATAAATATAATTATCTTTAAATCTTATGTATTGTAAATGTTTGCTTTTAATCCTTTATGTAACCTTATTAAAAATTTCAAGATGGATACATTCTCCCACCGAATCTGACAAACATCTGGTTTACAATAGAGTCATGTGATGAAATTCCATCCAGAATCACATTTGCTCTTCAGTGTGTTTTCTCCTACTATCATTCATAACACAGAACTTCTGTGTTTTGTCTGTGATATAAGACAGTACAAGGATATGTTTTTATTAGGAATAATGCACAGTCGTTTCCCTTATAGAATTTAAATCTGCCATCTATGCATAGGTATAGTCAAATATATTGATAGCCTCCCTTGTGGGTTCTGCTGACACTTGGGTTTAATTGTAGTGAACTTTGAATTCCTATCTTAAGGTCAGTTATTAACTATTGATGGATTCTCCTTTTCTCCATTTAATGCTAAAGTATTCATACTAACCAAGATAGATGGGAATGCTGAAGAAATTTTTCAACGCCATGGCTGAGCAAGGTACCTTTACACTCTTCCTCTGTGGCAAACGGAGAGCCCTTTTCTAAAAGTGATCACTCATGCTCAGCTTAAAAAGAAAAACACAGCACAACAGTGCTCTGCTGACCCCTTGCCACTTTTTGCTCTGCCAGTACTATCTTCCTAGAAATAAAAGGTCCTGTATGCTGCTATTAGGAGAAAAGAAAATAAAATTTCCTCAGGCACAACCTTGGATGCCAACCTTGAAACCAAATGGGGTCAGAATGCAGAGGAGCAACCACAGCACCACGCACCACCCAGCCGGGCTGACAAACAACTCTGCTCCTTTGGGCTTCCCAGAAGGGAAAAGAATGCCCCTCAGAGATTTATAAACACATACATAATAAATGGGAGGCTGAAGTTTAAACTGTTATGAAGCATTCTCTACTCTGCTTCCGAAGTCCTCTGTGATTTAAAGAGCTGACATTTACTGTGTGCAGGCCTATTATTCAGAATGACTGTTTGTGTATAGACAATATTTTAAACTGGCTTGCTATAGATGAAAAATTCTTATTAAGTCAGAAAAACAGTTTAAGTAGGTAACACTCTCCCAGTTTAGACTGCTATAAGTCTTGCTGACCCACTGCAGGGAAGGCACGGGGGCAGGTGAGCCTGTCAACACCATCTGCCACGTTGGTGTGGGGGGATGCAGGTCCCAGCCCCACGGGTGCTCTGCCAACACACGCGTGACACTGGCTGAGCCTGCCGTCACCTGCCTCTCCTGTCAAGCAAATGACACAAAGTGGTTTGGTGCTGCTGTCACACATTTAAACCTTCCTCTATCACACGAGCTTTGACAAGTGCTGGAGCCGTGGAATGTCTGCTTCCCCTGGAGCCAGTGACACAGCTCACACTGGTGTCCTCTGCCATCCTTAGAAGTGTTCAGACTGCCAACACTTGGCACCAGCCAGGCAAGCAAAGTCCTGAGACACCACCCTGGCCTCACCCTTTTCTCTCACCATGTTGGAAGGTTTTCCACACTCAGCCTTCTCCAACCTGTTTCCTTATGCCACAGTCCAGATGGCAGTCAAGCAGGATATATTTCTGAGGTATCCTCCCTGCACTGAGCCTAATGCTGCGAGGAGCAGAAATCTCTCAGGAACCTCTAAGCATTCCTGCAGCAAAACAAAGTGACCAACCAGAACTAAAGCATGCACATAGGAGCTTGATTCTCCATTATAATAATTCAAAATGCTCCTAGAAGACTTGATTCCTTGTCTTTGTACAACATACCAGTGGAACTCAATGCACTTTTCAAAGCACGTTCATGAAGTTGAACTTCTCTTCAGTCAGCTCACCACTTGCACATCACCCAAACCTGAAAGCAGAATATACTATTTTTAATAAACATTTTGCAGGTGAATTTAGAGCAGAGAAATTCACTCATAACTGAGGAACAACAAAATCAGTGATATCTCTCTATATCACTATTGACAAGACTCTCTGTGTCTATCCAGCAGGCAGATTACTCTTCACAAAAGACCCCATTGTAGATTATTTTATTGTCTTTATATTTAATAATAATGCACAGTTTAAAGAATATTTAATATGTAATACATAGATCTGGTTAAATACAACTGGACTCGGATTTTTCAGGTGGAATATATTGATCTGATACAGAAAATCAGCCAACTTGAAGTTTGTCCACTAAAATATACACTTTAATCTTGATGTTTTCCACGAGCTATAAGAGTTGATTTAAATGGAGGGTAATAAACAGGGGACATTGACCCCCAAACTTTACATTCAGACTTCTACAACAAGATTTATGGAGACAGAAATGTTACCATTATCCACTGACACCAACTGAAAGAGAAACGTATCACTCACCTGAAAAATCAGCGCACCAGGGTACAAAATGGACACAGTGAACATGGACCCAAACACTGGAAGTAGAAAAATTCATCTCTGAACCAGCATTTGGCAGCAAGAGTGATACCAGGGACTTGTGTGCTTCACAAACAGCACCTCCACCACCTCTGCTGTTTGACCATCAATCGCACTCCTTGCATGCTTTGAACCAACCTATCCACCACTCCCTTGGCCAAATCCTTGGCAAGGGTTGGGTATTTTCATGGATCAAGGACCATTCCCAACAGGCAATGGGTGCAACCATCTATGCAACCATCTTATTGTTAATGGTAAAAGTATATAATAATATGCAAGTGAGTAGCATTGTGCCCAAGAGCCTTACTGCCACAGAATGGTCCCTGACATGTTTAATTTCCTAATATAAAGATATTCATAGATGTATTTTGCTGAAGATGTTGGTATGCCTTGGACACAGCAGGAAAACCTATAGGAAAAGCAACATTATAACAAATTGCAGCCTGTTTAATTCTCTTTTCTTTAATTTCTTGTACTGCAGAACAAAAGGCCAAAGTAAAACCCTAAGCTACCGTTTTATAAAGCAACCACAGAAAAATTATTAACAATTGAAGCTGGGAAAAAATGACAGCCAAACTCCAACTCCTAATATCTGTGAAAGGGTTGAAATTACTAATCAGCAGCAGCTGATCAGAAAGCAATTTAATCATAGCCAAGGCCTTCAAAAAATCAGTATATGCAAAAAGTAAAGAAAAGCAGATAAATGTTACAATATTTATCCTTTTATATAAGAATTTCCAATTAGAAATGGAAAAATATTTGCTTTCTCCCCTTTATAAATGCTATTTTGGTATGCACCACTTTTAAATACTGTGTATGATATTAGTACTTCAAAACAGATTTAGTAGGTTTTAGTAGTTTCTAGTAAGTAGATAATTTATGAGATCTTTTGGCTTCTTTAGTTTTATTAAAAGTGGGGAATATAATACTATTTGCACATCAAGAAATAGTGGATTACCCAAGTGTTGGCAGCAATTCCTGTAAAACACATAGCTCTCAATCATCTGTTTCAGGCATTTTTCCTATTTGCAAATTCTGCATCTGACCTTTTTTTTTTTCCTTAGTTGAGGCAGTTTTATTTAAAGCATAATACTACACATGTGATTTAGACTTTCTTACTGATCTCTGTGAAGGCAATTTTTTTTTGAAAAGGTAGAAGAATGCACATAAAGAACTGTTCTTCAAGCAAAGATCTTCTAAAAACACACATTTAAAAGATTCCAAACTAATACTCACTTAGCTTTTTTTTCCTAGGTTCCAGGAGGCATATAAAAGTCCAATGAAACCAATGGCAAGAGTGCTTGTCAGTCCAAGGAAATCAGGATCAGGCCTCAGCCTTTTTTGCAGCAATGAAGTGAATAGCAAAGCTTCTAATGACTTCATCAGGACTTGGATTTAGTCCTAACAGGAAACACAGCCATAAAACCATAAATTCAGTAAGATGAAATTCCAAGTGAGTATATTTGGTCAAAGGAGGTGAGGACTGAAAATGCACAGAGAGAAAAAAGTACAAACCCAAGTGTCTACAGCTGCTAAAAAATGAGCTGGTGTCATGCTGGTAACCCTTTAAAATAATGGTCTAATCATTATTAATTCCTTCGATATTTAATGTAATGACATTAATCATGATGAACTCATTTGGTATTAATGTGAATGTCAGACGTACCTCTCCACATACACGCACATCAGTTTGGGATTAGCTCTTTGCTATGTAATTCTTTTTGTATCCCTCAAAAAGTGCTGAGGATAGTTGTTTTGTGACTTTGACACAACTGAGCACAAGCCCTGCTTATGCACAAGCATTTTCACTCAGGTTTGAGAGCATCTCTGAGTGCCTGGTAAGCAGTGCCAGCACCTAGAGGTGGGAGGCAGATTATGGAAGAGAAGATATTCATATGGTTTACATGAAACCTCAGACTGTTGCTCTTATTTGCCACACGCTACAAGTGCTGATGACTGTTCTGAGTTGGACCTGCTCTAGATTTGAGCTGACATTTTAATAATGAAGGTGAATGTTAATGAGGATTTGGGCCACCAACAAGTTTTCTTGGTCACTGCCACTGAAGCTTGGTGGTTTGTAAAATCAGATCGAGAAAGTCTGAAGGCATCATCCAGATGATGCTTCCAGAGAAAGTGCTTTCTAGGCTGCCTACTGGCAATGCTCAAAATCTACAAAACCCATTAGATTCCCAGTTACCTTCCTGTCAGACATAGAGAAAAACAACGATTTCAAATAACAGGGTATGGAAGAGATGGCTATCTTATGGAAGATAACTGTGATGAAATAGATTGCACCCAAAATCCTCATAACCAAGAAAATGTCATCAAACCTTCATTATTTCTAATTAATATGCATTTTTAATTGTATGGAAATTCATAGTGTTTTATGCCAGTGCAACTCATACAAATGCCTCGGTACAGCCTTCCCAACCACTCATAATAATTTTGTCCATTTACTGTCTTTCACTTGTTTCTGAATAGCTTGGCACACTGTTAGTTAAAATTCTTTTTTTTTTTTAAAGTACAATATCCATTTAGCTTCTATCCTCTGAACTTTTATTCATTCATTATTAACACTGAAAGCCAAAGTGCACGAGAGAAGTTCAGTTCTATCGGCATTTCAGATGAAAGTGATGTCTCGGTGTATTAGCAGTACACCACACTATCTTACATAAAATGCTGCCCAGTCCTTCAACAAAGCAGCCGTATCCCAGTGCCTAATAGGATCACTTACTTCAAATGTGACACCACCTTCTTTGAAATATTTGTTTAGATTTCAAAAACATATGAAGGTTCTCAAACTCGAACAAAACCTCCAGCCTCCAGCCCAGGCTCTGATTCTAAAGAGCTTTCCATTCGATAAATCAGAGCCTGAATCCAGGATTTTTTTTTTTTTTCCTTGTGGCTTGGTTTTTTTTTTTTTTATTTTTGGGATAAAAATAAATGTCATCTGGTTTTGACTGCAGATAATGAATCATATTAAGAATTTTAAAAGCACTATTCTCTTTTTTGAGACCTAATTTCAGACCTATTAACACTTTAATATGAAACAGAAGCCCATCATTTCATTAGAAAAAGAATAAGGCCTCTCTTGCACCATATGTTTCTTCCTTTATAAAAAATCCTTTTGAAATCCTAGATTGGGCACCATCGGAGCAGAATGTAGATCTGGCACAACGACAACATATAGGTGAGCAGATCTTGCATCATGAAGATTAACTATTTCAAGCGAAATTACAGGTTTCTGGCAAACTGTCATTCTCATTTCTTACATTAATAAATGATCCAATTTATACAAATGAACGATTGCAACACAGAAAAAAAAATAAAAAAATCCTGGTGGGAGCAACCAAAAACACGTGAAATGCCAGCATGTCCCCTCCACAAACTTACCTATGATTACCAGAAGGACAAACAGCTGCTTCTTACAACAAGTGCTTTTTGGCACTGCAATATTTACATTTAGATATTTATTAAATAAGGGAAAGAAAATTACAGCTGTCCCTTTTCAATATTTAGATTCTTAAAATGTCTTTAAGACACAGAGAACATGAATGCAAGAGCTGGTGTGATAGCAGAGAACCTTATTGCACATAATTAACAGACACATAATGTCTGGTTACTAGTAATTTCCTTCTAGCTGAGTAAGGAAATAATTTAATCATGTTGATCAAATGAATCCCATGAGCCCAGTGCAACATTATGCTTTTTTTTCCCCTCTCTAAATCTGCATTAACTGATAAGAGTCTACTTGGTGAAATCATGGAATCCAACCTTGCTTAGGTATCCTTAATTTTACCGAAAATATTGGCATGATTTTAGTAATTTTGTTAATCAAGCATTTCAGTAAAACCTTTCCTAATTCCTGGTGCTGACCTCAAAGGAAAAACAGCAGGGAGAAGGAAGAAAGAAATTACTAAGAGTGCTCTTTATTTGGAATGGAAACAAATTATTTTTTAAAATTGCATGTTCCATGCTGCTCTGTTATAACAGAAGGAAAGTATTTCTATAAAGACATGTAAAAAAACTAACAAGTAAGTCCCTTAAATACTTAGGTGTTAAGCAGCTATGTGTAAATTACTATTATTCACCTCCTCTCACTCCCAAAATATCGCCAGGTGTAACTCAGAAATAGGCAAGTAGAATTTTCTTTTTCCCCTGTAAACTATCATTTTATGTGGCAATGCATCATTTGCCTTGTCATTCCAGGGTTTCATAGTAAAATCTTTTGTGGGATTCTGCTATTGTTCTCTTTGAACTACTTAGAAAAAGCACTGAACTACCTTCTGTGCTATCTCAGGTACTTTTCTGTAATGTGGTGATATAATTTAACACTTACCATAATACATTTTATCCATGTATTGTTTGCTAAATAATTCCTGCAATAACACTTTTATTCTTTCCATAATTCTTTAGGGTAATGCTGGAGGAATAATATTTTTACTGCAGTGATTGATGTCGGATTCTCCAGCATGAATAGACCTCACGAACACAGGTTATTGATAAGCATAAAAAAAAAAAGCTGTATGAAAAGAATATCAGGGATCAAAGGGTTAATACCATTTTATGAGGTTGTAAAAATCTACCTCAAGAATCTTGTGTTAGCAATATTCTTTGTGTAAGATGTATGTTATTAAAACAAGTAGCAGCATCTGAATTAAAGTGACAGTATGATGGATGACTAGTGAAGTGGAATCAGAGTCGTTTGCAGCATTTTGGGCTAGATGTGGGAATTCTGCCTCAGAGGTAGGACGCTTGGCAGACGCATTGATTCCAGGCTGACGCATGTTCGTAAATATGCCCCCAGAGAGGTGTGGCCTAGCAGAATTTACAAAATTATGTTCATGAATTATTTAACATTTATTTATGGATGCTATATTTAAACAGCATTTGCAAAGGCAAAAGGACCACAGCATACATAGTGAGCTTTAGATAATGCAAATGCTGCACAAGACAGAGACAGTTTGCATACTTCACCGGGAGGGTAAGTCTAGCAGAACTAGGTAAGTGATATGTCAGTGCTGTGGCTTTATACACCACAGTCTGCTGCACCCCAGAGAGACTGACAGTTCTGGGAAATACCTGACAAGCTGGCAGTTCTGACCTCTGCAAAAGAGATCTCTTCAGAAAAGAATACCAAAGTGCTGATGGAGACTTCTGTGAGCAACAGACTCCAAGCCTGCCTCTGCAAATGCTCTGTCTGAGAGCCCACTCACAGACCAGGCAGTGAATAACCAGCCTTTGATTGTTGTAGGGCCCCACTGATCTTGCTATCAGACCACTTGATATTATTTCCACAGCACTGGCACTTGTACGCCTAAAATGCCAAAAGTTAGGAAAATCCCAACCTCTCCCATGGTGTGTGTATAGATCTCACAAACATTTATTACACTATCGAGTTCTCTCCCTCAATTAATGCCAGAGATTTTTCTCTGCTCAGCACGTTTGGAAAGCACAAGATGAATCCATACTGCACGCAGTGAAATAAAGCTATAACAAAAACTAAAGATAGAATGTCATGAAATAAAACAGAATCTCAAGGTAAAGCAGTATATCTCACTCTGGAAGGGAATACGCTTGAAGGAAGGGAAGTCCTTCATTTAGCTCTGCACTGCTAGTTTACATTTTACCTTCTATATACACTTGATTATATTCTTCCATTGTGTCATTTTTTGGTCTTCAAAAGACATGATTTTACATTTAATTTTCAATACAGAGCATGTGAACAACACTGGCTTGTGGAAACACTCTATTTTGGTTTGTTTTCTTTTTTTTCTAGTTCTAAGTAGTTAGTTTTCAATGCTAGATTCCTGCAAAGAGCAAGGAGAGGCATCCATAGCACCCTTGAAAGTGCTTTGGGGATGTACACAGCCATAAATGGTCCCTCTAAGAGGGCTGATAATGGGGTTATTTCTTTGGAAAACTTTCTTCACTAGTATTTTCCTGAAAAAAGGGCTCTAAGAATACAGTTTTGCACTATTTAACTTCAAACTTAAAGCCTTATGACAGTCATCCTGTCAATGTAATAGCTATGTAGAAGGATCATCTTTACCCACGCATTTAGCAAAACTTCTTGGAGCCTGCAATTCCTGTACCTCCTGAGTCCATAAAGTCCATACTGACAGAACATGCTCCCCATCATCTAACAATCTTATTTTCTATAGTTTAGTCCCACTGTTTTTAATTCTGTGTCAAGGGGACACAAAGGAAAAATTATTCCCTTTCTCTGTTGCAGCCACCCTTTATAGATTTGATGCCTGTAATCATGCTCCCTTAGCCTTTTTCCCTGGTTCAGTCTGTCCTCAAAATGCCACATTTGGCAAAACTCAAAAAAATCTTTTCTCCCTTTGCAATGTCTCCAAGTAGTGCTCATTTTTCTCCTTATCACACCCAAAAGTGAGAACACCACCACAGAAATCTCACCAGCACTTCACAAAGGAGATGATGACTGCCTTTCCTCATCTCCACATGCACACCATCTTCCCTGCCTTGGACATAGTTGCTTTTTCCCCAAAAGCATGTTTGTGCTCACCTACTGACCTACTAAAGTTCTATTTGATCCCCACTCACAAAACAGGTGTTTCCTGGGTTGCCTTTGTCAGAGTATTCATTTCCACACACACTCAGAGCTTGGCATTTGGTCTCACCAAATGCACTCTCCTGCTCCAGGCTGTTTCTCCTGTTTACCAAGACAATTTTGAAATTAGTCCCATTCATCAACCTTCCTCAGACTCCCCCAGCCTGGTGTCACCTGTGAATTTAATAATTTCAGTATCCACATCCTCCCAGGTTCACTATGGCACTGGTAGCTTGTGTGAGCTTGTGGCTATTTTTCTATTAATTTCTATTTTTCTAACTCACTTTGCACCCACATGAAAGTGGTTTCCCTTAAACTAGATGACTTATGGGAATAGTTCCCAATAATGTTGTTTTAAATCTGCCTCTTAAATTTCAGGATAAAGGTTGAACAAAAATTCAAGTGGTTGAGCTAATAGGCTTCTGGCCCATTTTTTTTCCCAGAAGAAATGAAAGTAAAGTAAGAGATAACAAAAAGAAATCCTGCATCATATTCAGCACAATGGTGCCTTCTAGTTGTTGTTTCACATCCTGTCAGGAGGGATGTGAAACATGTGCTTCAGATCTATGGTTCCAAGTTCAGGCAGAGATACATTGCCCTTTGGAGCTATGAAAATTTGGGTTTCTTTGTAAAAAGAGATTCCTTTCATTCTCATCATCCCTAGCTTATCCACAGTGGAAGGAAAGAAAAGAAGGATGCCCTTCTCCAATGCTGAGCCCCCTCCAAAGACACAGTTCCAGCACCAACATGTGCTGCCTCCTCAATATGTGGGTCTTGAACCATCGTGAGAAAACTGCCACACATCCTCTGCCTGCCTGTAATCAATTGCTTTCCAGCAGGAGGAAACAGCTTCACCTGTTTCAACTCCAAACAGGAAAAATTGTTTGACAAACTGTCCATGCAAAAGTTTTGCAAGCCTGATATGAGTAGGGAAAAAAAATTCTCCTTTTAAAGAAACGTATCAGACCAACACTGTTTTCTCTCCTGTGTAAGACACGTGTTTTGATTGAGGATTACATTACAATTTTCTCCAATTGCCTTACTTTGGGAGTTTATTTATTAAATGCACACAGCTTTCCCACCAGAGAGCTTAGAAACTACAGATTTTCACTCTGTCCATTAAGATTTTATTTTAATACTGTACAATTTTATAGATGCCAAAGGTGGTGTTAAAACAAAATAAAAAAAATCTCAAACCATAGAGCAAACACTGTTCTGCATTTACTTTTCATGTGTCAACACAAAGAACTCATCAACCATAATCATACTACTTGTAAGAGGGTGCACTATTGCACTATCAAATGGCAGTGCTGGCAGCAGGCATGAACTTAAAATTTGGGGTTGGACTTTAGGCTTTCAAATTTGGGTTAAAGTGTATTAATTTACAATTGAATTATTTTAAATAAGACAAAATGCTGGCTTTGTTCTCTATATCAATTTCTTTAATTAAGTGCAATATTCTCTCATGATTCTGTTCTAGCAGACAGCTCCAAATCTCAACTTTCACAAAGTTTAGGGATGTCTCAGTGTGGCCAACCCAAGCTTGGAACACTATCCAGAAGTTATTAGAGGCAATCAATTTTGATTTTCCAGCATATTTTTCCTCTGCTGCACCCCCTTTTCATCTGGAAGCAACTCCTGTCTTTTTCTAATTGATGAGGTGAACTGGTATGAGTGAGCTTATGATTTCTGCTCTTTGCTTGAGTGGCAGGGAAGTAAATGGAAAAATTGTCTCAAAAGTTTAAATGAAGGATTTGGCTTTTGCAATAGTGGAATTACTAGAGCTCAGTGGATTTTTCTTAACTGTTGCATGCCAAAGAAATAAACCATGAATGATTAGGGTAGCAGGATTTTTTTTATCAGATAAATCATCACTTACTCAGGTTATCTGACTTCCCTTCCTTTCCAGGGTTTGGAGTTTTCTTTCCATTTTTAGTTTACTGACAATAAGAAATATCTCTGAACTGGAAAACCCTGACCTGACTTGAAAGCAGAATTTCAAATACTTCTCTCTCTCTTTAAAACCTCAGACTTTCTGCAATGCTTGGAGCACTTCAGTTTTCAAGTACTTAACTCATTAAGTCTGGGCTCTTGCATAGACTAGGAATGTTTCTCAAGGAACTCAGAGAAATTATCTTACTTTTTAAACACTGCATGCTTTAAAAGTAAGTATTAAAATATGACACTTTGATTTTTAATTCTTTTTACAAGTTTTTACTGTTCAGGCAACAGTAGTACTTTTAAAGGCAGGTGGGTAATTTCCAGCAAAATAAACTCAGTAAAATTGGAGCATGAATCTGCTCAGTTCCATTACTGCAAGGAAAAATCAAAGGAAATCCTTCTAAATGCTGATGATGGGTAGATTTCTGTCAACTTATTCTGTGAAGTACTAGGATCTCAAGAATACCAAAATATTAATAATTAATATAAGTCTTGACATCCCAACCTAAAAGATATTGAAGTGCTTGGTACACTATCAGAAAAATCTGTATTTCCAACTAATCTCTCTTGCTTCTGTGCAGACACCAGAGTTAAATCACTTTATGTATCTCTGGTGCAACTTTGCCCCAACCTAACTTTTGCACTTTCCTGATATTTCCTTCTCTGGGCTTTTGCAAGTAAAGACACCGAGCCAAATTGCTTCCTTATTGTAAATGCAGGGAAAATTAAACATGTCTTGCAAAGCAAAATGGACTTCACCTTTAGGACACCCAGATTCAAACCTCAAATTCAACACTAATAACACAAGAACTTCTTGTTGAATATACTGAAGACTGTAGGCACATATATGCACTGAAATATTCTTAGTCCTTCTTCAAATGAAATTTGTAATAAAATGTTTGACACCAGCTTCATTTGTATCACAGAGGGGCTCAATAAACACAAAAGAAATTGAGTCACAAAGAAACTGGGTTGCAAAATAAATGCATTTGAGGCTCTGAAGCCTCTGTGGGGAAACGGGAAGATGAGGAAAAGCCATTCTCTCCTGTAATTTCACTTTCCCCCCCAGCCCCCAAGGACTGGGCTACTTCATGTTGCAGCTAAGGGCTATTGGGAGCCAAAGCATGCATTAGAGCTACAAAACAAAGCTCATTATAAATGACACAGGAATACTATAGGTAATGGAAACATTCTGGTTGAATTCCAGGGTTTTTGAACCAGGTGTTACGAAAGAAATCCCAGCCTCAGTGCAGTCAGCAGCAAAGCACCTTTCAACATTATAAAACCAAGAACTCACCCAATATGTGCTATTTCCCTTTTTTCTGTCTTTCTGCCTTCTTCATTTACCACTTTATGTATTCTGTTGGATTTATTGTCTTCTGACCCTTTGCTTTACTTGGTGTCGCAGTTTCTCCTAAACAGAATCCAAGCTCAATAATGGCCAAGACTGAGGTGAACTTTTGAACCCACAAGGGTTGAACAAGTTCAAAATTAAATAAGAACAAGAAAACAGTTCATTTCAAGTTATTATCTTCCTATATTCACCACTTCTGATTTTATTCTCTAGGCAATTACACATGCAGATTTAACCATGTGCAAAAACATTTACCAGGATGGGATTGGAGCCATAATCTGTAAACATATATGTAATTGCCATTGACATCAAGTTTGCACTGAAAGGCCTTTCAACAAGTTTGATGAAAAAAAAAAAAAAAAACCACCAAACTTCACTATTTGGGCCTTTGGCAACAAAACCCAGGCTGCTACTGTAGAGCCACAAAATACTTCCTGTAGTTAAACAAGTAGAGCTCCAGCAGAGAGAGAGGTGAATCTGACACTATGGCATGTTTTTGGATTTCATCACTGTTCATGAACATTTTGGATATCATTAAAAGAAAATTATGCTTCTAGTCTTCTTGCTAGAGAGAAAAGAAGGTGAACAGAGTGCCAATGTTTTCTGAAAGCATTCAGTTCTGAAGCCAGGCTCCTGGTTTGTCATAGCTGGCTGCCTCCTCTCCCAAAGGTTTGGTCTGAGACAGGAGAGGTGGTCTAGCAGAGAAAAGACCAATGTGGGGGATTCAGAAAGGCTCTGCTAAGAGGTAGAAAGGAGAATTAATAATGCAGGTTTTATTCTGTCTTGTCTGTCCTGACCATCTCAGCACACCATCACAACGTGCGATGTATTTGGGGACAGAAAGCTGTCCAATATTTCCAACTGGCAAATTATATTCTAAATCAAGTATATATTAAGGAAAACTGTCTGCTTTAACTTTCTCCCTCTCTGTCACCACGAACATTCAGGTGAGGTTATGCTTCTCCTGCATGCACAGAGAGAGGCAAACCCACCATCCCCTCTACTTCCTCTAGTCCCTGCTCAAAGCCCAGGTACACTGGAATGGTGCAGTCAGGATGTGGAAGAGCTACAGGGACCACAAAACAGCCCAGCAAAGAAACCCAATTCCTTGCAACACAACAAAGAGCCATCCCAAAACACATCCCCCCAAAACCTCAACAGACAAATCACGCTGGCCGTGCTGGCAAGAAGAGTTTCCCGAGGACGTGTGAGATCGAAAGAGACAAGTCACGCTAGTGAAGGAGGATTTGTAAAACCCCCTATGCAAAGAATTAGGCCTCTCTTGGTAAATTACTGCTCCTGAGAGCAACCTTGGGTTGAATAACCCCCATGCAAGCATAACCATGCTGACAGCAAGCTGGAGGAGAATGTCAGTTATGGAGATGGAGCAAGGAGGATTCATAGGGGAAAGAAGTTCAGTGTTTGCAAAGTCTTTCCCTGCTCCAAGAACAGAGATGCTGCCCAAAGAGCCTGGTGACCAGGAGGAGACCAAACTTCTGAGGAACAGCTTCTACTGAGGATTATAAGTGCCCCATTGGTAAATAATGCTGATTCAAATCCAGTTAAAATTAAATCACTCCCCCTGCTTGTGAGTTTCCTAACTTGCACTGCACATGGAAGTCAAGTTCTACTGATTGCCTGAGAAAGGTGAGACTTTCCCTTTTTGGAGTCTTCATCCTGAAAAACTTGTAACATTTTGCATCAGGGATCTCAGAAACACTCTTCTATTATCCACCAACACCTCAAATCTTTGTCAGTCTTGATTTACCATTTCTCTCATGCCTCTGAAATTTACAGTGATGCACCTAGCCCCACTTCTCTGGAATCCTCATGGCAAACATCAACTTTTCAGCTCACCTTATGAGCTTCATATTCATCCAAATTTTTTTCCCTCACTTCAGCATGAAAATGTACAGTATGTGAGTACTACTTATGCTTAGAAACATAAAAAAAGAATTTAAGTCATCCTCCCAGATTGGACACACAGGCATTATGGATAAGGCTGATAGGATGAGTTCACCAAAGACAAAATACCAGGACAGCTGTTACAGGCAAACAGGGGCACTGAAGCTGTACATCTGAAGCTTCCCTTGTCCTTTCCCGGAGTGCAAACTTTGCTGTCATATATAAATCAAACAGTTTATGAGGCTGCAATATTTACACTCTAATTAAAAAATCATAAAGCCAGACCCCTTCGGTTTGTAAAAAGAAGAACTCAGGATCAGCTATTGAAACATGGTGTTAATCAGTAACTCCTAATGATCTGCTCCACAGCCTTAGAGGTTACATGCTTATTCAGCTACACATAGCAAACAAGATAATGAGGGAAAGTGGAAGAAGTGAAGGGAATATGTTATAGCAAACACAGGGGTTTGCTACCACCAGGACCTATTCCTAACCCCTCCAATTCTCATGTCACGGTTTATTTTCTCATTTTCAAAAGGCAACAGATTTATAAAGTAAAGCTTTGATAATGTGTTACATACAGAGTGATCTTAAGATGTTTTCTCTGTGTGTAACCTCTGAAGAAGCCAAACATAGCTCTGGAGAAATACCTGCTTTTACCTTTATATGGTCAGAACACCAATTCCCTCCACATTTATGAAAAATGAGTCTTAAGAGTCAGTGTTTCCATTTGAGTTTCTCTGAATTCATTAGGGAAACAGTTGATTTTCTGAATCTGCCATTTGCTGTTTATGCAGTCAGAAAAGAGCTCTCTAGCAAAGGCTTGAGAAATCCAAGAGTTATGCAATGTTGGACATAAAAATTACAAAACAATGTCAGCTGTAATTAGTGCTCCTAATTCTACACTTAAAATAGCATTTGTCATTCAAAGTTCCTCATGAAAAAAAATCAGGGCTTGGTGCTCCCCATTCAAGCTAAACAAGTCCCTCTCCCTGCCACATACAAAGAAAGCTGTGCACTGTGTCCCACAGAGCTCCACTCTTTTCCAAAACCAGCCACCAGGAGATACCAGCTGGGAGAGCCAGCCTGTGATCCCAGACCCTTTTGGGGCACTCTTTTTTGATTCTTTCACAACCAGGCAAATCCACACCAAGGCTCTACCTAAACTTCTCATCTCATATCCATGGTTTTGTAGCTCTCACTGGTTAAGGGTGAAAAAGACAAAAGGCAGATTTTTCTCCCTAGTACAGACTGGGGTAAAGAAGAAAGCAACATCTGCAATCTATCGCTCACACCAAGATTTTAATTATTTTTTTTTTATTCTTTTTCATTTTTTCCCCCTTTAAG